>NC_142928.1:199970112-200152612 GCF_046866305.1 Octopus bimaculoides
AATTGCTGCTGTTGAGGCAAAATTTGAAAGAATTTAGTCATAAGTTAATCTCAAATTTTTTGACAACCACATTCAAGAAAGATGCTGGATTGTTTGATCCCGAAGCGGAATGGTTTAAAATTTATTTTTCTTACTTCAATGCAAATATTCACAGAAAAGGTTTTTTCCATTTCGAGTCATTTTCTCTTCGCCTCAGCAGCATCCATTCTTTTGTGTGCGTTTGCACATGAGATGACTAAGATCCAAACTGGTTTCTTTGAGTTCTTCTTCTGAGGCTTTAGTTCTGCTCTGACCACCATCACAAAATCCTGTTGGTTAATTTTTTATTTAGTCATGGTTGGAAATCCTTGACTTTTATGGCTGAACCAATCAAAAAGATGTTTGCAATAATTTCTAATTAGTTGGCTTCTACCGCTTCCACTCTCATTCTTGATGCTCATTATTACAATGACTGTCATCATCATCATCCTCATCATTAGCAACAGCAGCAGCAGCAGCAGCAACAGCAGAAGCAACAGCAGCAGCAGCAGCAGCAGCAGCAGAAGCAATAGCAACAGTAGTTGATCTTCCCAATCTCAGAATATCTGTTAGAGCCATGGCTATATCCCTTATTTTCTCACCAACCCAATATTAGCAACATCAATAACATAACATTCCTGCCCATTGCTCTCTCATACAGGTATGATCGCTATCAGTGACTTACTGAAGGTTTCTGATCTGTGGTTGATTCAAAGAATCCCTGGAGTGGTGATACAAGTATTCTGTAAGGACTGGGTCTCTGTCTTGCATTTAATATATATTATTGTAGGTGTGATGCTCTATATTTTAGTAAGAACAGTCATTGTATCACATAAGTGCTGGCACGGGTGTATGGTAAAGAAGTTTGCTTTGCAACCATGTGGTTTCAGGTTCAGTCTCACTGTGCAGTCTCACTATAACTTCAAACTGACCAAAACCTTATGAGTGTTATTTGGTAGAATTTTGCAATTCTCAATCATGTAAACCAGCTGCCAACTGTCAGACAGGTTTGTAGGACACTATTTTACTTGGCAACAGGTTGCCTGCCTGTCTTGTGATGCTTCTGAGTATTCCATTCAACACCTCACAGTCTTTGACTTGGCTTCCAACACCAATTCTCCTATGATTTCTTACAAAGGGAACAGTAACTCATCTTCTTTCTCAGAACTGACATGACTTTTAATTGAAATTCAACCACACACTTTTTCTTACTGGAACTTTCTCTTCACTCCAGCCTTTGCCCACCTGGATACTTTACATACTTACTTTATCCTTCTTGTTCCTTTTCTCATCTTCCAGGTATCAAATGACAGAAAGCTGAACATTTTATTGCATTTCTTCCATTCTCTGTTCAGACAATATATAAAACACCCCATACTCACAGAGTGTCTGTTTGTGTTTCTATCTCTTATACTGCCCCACATTTGAGCAATCTCTTGCACATAGACTCTTTCTTCACACACACACACTCACACACACACACACACTCGCACACTGTCTCTCTCTTTCTCATCCTTTCTTCTGATACACCACCTTCCACTTCTTCTCATCCCTTTAACCCCTCTTTGTTGCACACACACTCTCTCTCTCTCTTTCCCTTCTCTCTATATCATATTCACAATGACACTTCCAGCTAAAGATACTTATCTAACAGACAATGCTTGCTTTAGACTTACGTCATTAACTCTAATTACTCTGACCTAGAATCACCAACCTTTAACGCTTAATTAATTTTCTCTCATTTCAAACTTTCATACTAATCATTTCTTTCATTGATTTTTTACCGTTTCTGTTTTTGTCATGGATACAAGAATTATGAGATAAAACTGGTCAACACTGGTCATAAATGGTCACAACTAGAAGCTTTTCAATATTAGCTTACTATAATGGAGCTGAAACATTCCACACACACACACACACACACATTCTCGCTCTACCCTCTCCCACTCAAACCTCTCTCTCCCCCCTCTCTCCCCCTCTCTCCCCTTCTCTCCCCCTCTCTCCCCTCTCTCCCCTCTCTCCCCTTCTCCCCCTCTCCCCCTCTCTCCCCTTCTCTCCCCCTCTCTCCCCTTCTCTCCCCCTCTCTCCCCCTCTCCCCCTCTCTCCTCCCCTCTCTCCTCCCCTCTCTCCTCCCCTCTCTCCTCCCCTCTCCCATCCAACCCCCTCACCATCCCCCTCTCCCCTCCCCTCTCACCCCTCTCACCCCTCTCACCTCCCCCTCACCTACCCCTCCCCTCCCTCTCTCCCTCTCTCCCCTCTCCCTCCCAATCTTCCCCCCTTCCATCCCCTCTCTATCTCCCCTCATTTGTCAGCACTTGTCTTGTGTTCTCTTCCACTGACACCAATCAAAATGTCATTTGGTGAGATCGACTTGAACCTAATCTATATATTCTTGGTGAGTTGTCTTTGCTGCCGTCCACTTTTGGGAAGCTCCAGATTAACAGATTTAGGACCCTGGATCAGCCTAAATAAATCTTATGTTTGTACTGTATTATGTATGTTTCCTTTTTCTCTTTTTAACTTAGAATTAATTTTGGCCAGTCACCTGTTTGGTTGCAAGGATCTAATGGAAAGCAATTGTGCTTTGTTTGTCATCCTTTAAATCTTAAGATTATGCAGGTTTTATTGCTTCAGATATCACGATCATTTGTAGCAGATGAATTAAGGAGTTGTGTTCTTTCCACAAGAACCAGCGTTCAGTCCTACTTGGTTCCAGGTCAGTTAGTTTGTTTCCAGTTCCTCCAATAATAATTGCTATAAAGCTGAAAGGATATTTGACAACTCTTTATCAGTAGGCCATAGATGCTTTCTTTCACCTCTATTTTTCTGACCACATTAGTGTCCAGGGTTTAGCTGATTTCTACGACAGAATATATTTTTCTCTCTTGGTCCCACACAATCATATCTGTCCATTGTGTTTTAATTTAGTGGCTGTTTTAATTTTTAAGTTTCATCAATATTCTTTTGACCCTTCTGTCTCAATATAGTCAACTTTCTTGATAGTTTCCTTTTTTTTTTATTCTGCAAGGCTATACTGGCCACCACAATCGTTCTTCATCAGAAAATAATATAGAGAACAGCATTTTCCAGACTAAGATGCAGCAATTCAGCTTCCTCTTCAGGTAACAAGTGGCAGTCTCTCTTATGTGGCAGTCTCTCTTATGTGGCAGTCTCTCTTATGTGGCAGTCTCTCTTATGTGACAGTCTCTCTTATGTGGCAGTCTCTCTTATGTGGCAGTCTCTCTTATGTGGCAGTCTCTCTTATGTGGCAGTCTCTCTTATGTGGCAGTCTCTCTTATGTGGCAGTCTCTCTTATGTGGCAGTCTCTCTTATGTGACAGTCTCTCTTATGTGGCAGTCTCTCTTATGTGGCAGTCTCTCTTATGTGGCAGTCTCTCTTATGTGGCAGTCTCTCTTATGTGACAGTCTCTCTTATGTGACAGTCTCTCTTATGTAGCAGTCTCTCTTATGTGGCAGTCTCTCTTATGTGGCAGTCTCTCTTATGTGGCAGCCTCTCTTATGTGACAGCCTCTCTTATGTGGCAGCCTCTCTTATGTGGCAGTCTCTCTTATGTGGCAGACTCTCTTATGTGGCAGTCTCTCTTATGTGGCAGTCTCTCTTATGTGACAGTCTCTCTTATGTGGCAGTCTCTCTTATGTGGCAGTCTCTCTTATGTGGCAGTCTCTCTTATGTGGCAGTCTCTCTTATGTGGCAGTCTCTCTTATGTGGCAGTCTCTCTTATGTGACAGTCTCTCTTATGTGGCAGTCTCTCTTATGTGGCAGTCTCTCTTATGTGGCAGTCTCTCTTATGTGGCAGTCTCTCTTATGTGACAGTCTCTCTTATGTGACAGTCTCTCTTATGTAGCAGTCTCTCTTATGTGGCAGTCTCTCTTATGTGGCAGTCTCTCTTATGTGGCAGTCTCTCTTATGTGACAGCCTCTCTTATGTGGCAGCCTCTCTTATGTGGCAGTCTCTCTTATGTGGCAGTCTCTCTTATGTGGCAGTCTCTCTTATGTGGCAGTCTCTCTTATGTGACAGTCTCTCTTATGTGGCAGTCTCTCTTATGTGGCAGTCTCTCTTATGTGGCAGTCTCTCTTATGTGGCAGTCTCTCTTATGTGACAGTCTCTCTTATGTGGCAGTCTCTCTTATGTGGCAGTCTCTCTTATGTGGCAGTCTCTCTTATGTGGCAGTCTCTCTTATGTGACAGTCTCTCTTAAGTGACAGTCTCTCTTATGTAGCAGTCTCTCTTATGTGGCAGTCTCTCTTATGTGGCAGTCTCTCTTATGTGGCAGCCTCTCTTATGTGACAGCCTCTCTTATGTGGCAGCCTCTCTTATGTGGCAGTCTCTCTTATGTGGCAGTCTCTCTTATGTGGCAGTCTCTCTTATGTGGCAGTCTCTCTTATGTGACAGTCTCTCTTATGTGGCAGTCTCTCTTATGTGGCAGTCTCTCTTATGTGGCAGTCTCTCTTATGTGGCAGTCTCTCTTATGTGGCAGTCTCTCTTATGTGGCAGTCTCTCTTATGTGACAGTCTCTCTTATGTGGCAGTCTCTCTTATGTGGCAGTCTCTCTTATGTGGCAGTCTCTCTTATGTGGCAGTCTCTCTTATGTGACAGTCTCTCTTATGTGACAGTCTCTCTTATGTAGCAGTCTCTCTTATGTGGCAGTCTCTCTTATGTGGCAGTCTCTCTTATGTGGCAGCCTCTCTTATGTGACAGCCTCTCTTATGTGGCAGCCTCTCTTATGTGGCAGTCTCTCTTATGTGGCAGTCTCTCTTATGTGGCAGTCTCTCTTATGTGGCAGTCTCTCTTATGTGGCAGTCTCTCTTATGTGGCAGTCTCTCTTATGTGGCAGTCTCTCTTATGTGGCAGTCTCTCTTATGTGCCAGTCTCTCTTATGTGTCAGTCTCTCTTATGTGGCAGTCTCTCTTATGTGGCAGTCTCTCTTATGTGGCAGTCTCTCTTATGTGGCAGTCTCTCTTATGTGGCAGTCTCTCTTATGTGGCAGTCTCTCTTATGTGACAGTCTCTCTTATGTGGCAGTCTCTCTTATGTGGCAGTCTCTCTTATGTGGCAGTCTCTCTTATGTGGCAGTCTCTCTTATGTGGCAGTCTCTCTTATGTGACAGTCTCTCTTATGTGGCAGTCTCTCATATGTGGCAGTCTCTCTTATGTGGCAGTCTCTCTTATGTGGCAGTCTCTCTTATGTGGCAGTCTCTATTATGTGGCAGTCTCTCTTATGTGGCAGTCTCTCTTATGTGGCAGTCTCTCATATGTGACAGTCTCTCTTATGTGGCAGTCTCTCTTATGTGACAGCCTCTCTTATGTGGCAGTCTCTCTTATGTGGCAGTCTCTCTTATGTGACAGTCTCTCTTATGTGGCAGTCTATCTTATGTGGCAGTCTCTCTTATGTGGCAGTCTCTCTTATGTGACAGCCTCTCTTATGTGGCAGTCTCTCTTATGTGGCAGTCTCTCTTATGTGGCAGTCTCTCTTATGTGGCAGTCTCTCTTATGTGGAAGTCTCTCTTATGTGGCAGTCTCTCTTATGTGGCAGTCTCTCTTATGTGACAGCCTCTCTTATGTGGCAGTCTCTCTTATGTGGCAGTCTCTCTTATGTGGCAGTCTATCTTATGTGGCAGTCTCTCTTATGTGGCAGTCTCTCTTATGTGACAGCCTCTCTTATGTGGCAGTCTCTCTTATGTGGCAGTCTCTCTTATGTGGCAGTCTCTCTTATGTGGCAGTCTCTCTTATGTGGCAGTCTCTCTTATGTGGCAGTCTCTCTTATGTGACAGTCTCTCTTATGTGACAGCCTCTCTTATGTGGCAGTCTCTCTTATGTGGCAGTCTCTCTTATGTGGCAGTCTCTCTTATGTGGCAGTCTCTCTTATGTGGCAGTCTCTCTTATGTGACAGTCTCTCTTATGTAGCAGTCTCTCTTATGTGGCAGTCTCTCTTATGTGGCAGTCTCTCTTATGTGGCAGTCTCTCTTATGTGGCAGTCTCTCTTATGTGACAGTCTCTCTTATGTGGCAGTCTCTCTTATGTGGCAGTCTCTCTTATGTGGCAGTCTCTCTTATGTGACAGTCTCTCTTATGTAGCAGTCTCTCTTATGTGACAGTCTCTCTTATGTAGCAGTCTCTCTTATGTGGCAGTCTCTCTTATGTGGCAGTCTCTCTTATGTGGAAGTCTCTCTTATGTGGCAGTCTCTCTTATGTGGCAGTCTCTCTTATGTGACAGTCTCTCTTATGTGGCAGTCTCTCTTATGTAGCAGTCTCTCTTATGTGGCAGTCTCTCTTATGTAGCAGTCTCTCTTATGTGGCAGTCTCTCTTATGTGGCAGTCTCTCTTATGTGGCAGTCTCTCTTATGTGACAGTCTCTCTTATGTGACAGTCTCTCTTATGTGACAGTCTCTCTTATGTGGCAGTCTCTCTTATGTGGCAGTCTCTCTTATGTAGCAGTCTCTCTTATGTGGCAGTCTCTCTTATGTAGCAGTCTCTCTTATGTAGCAGTCTCTCTTATGTGGCAGTCTCTCTTATGTGGCAGTCTCTCTTATGTGACAGTCTCTCTTATGTGACAGTCTCTCTTATGTGACAGTCTCTCTTATGTGGCAGTCTCTCTTATGTGGCAGTCTCTCTTATGTGGCAGTCTCTCTTATGTGGCAGTCTCTCTTATGTGGCAGTCTCTCTTATGTGGCAGTCTCTCTTATGTAGCAGTCTCTCTTATGTGGCAGTCTCTCTTATGTGGCAGTATCTCTTATGTGGCAGTATCTCTTATGTGGCAGTCTCTCTTATGTGGCAGTCTCTCTTATGTGGCAGTATCTCTTATGTGGCAGTCTCTCTTATGTGGCAGTCTCTCTTATGTGGCAGTCTCTCTTATGTAGCAGTCTCTCTTATGTGGCAGTCTCTCTTATGTAGCAGTCTCTCTTATGTGGCAGTCTCTCTTATGTGGCAGTCTCTCTTATGTGGCAGTCTCTCTTATGTAGCAGTCTCTCTTATGTGGCAGTCTCTCTTATGTAGCAGTCTCTCTTATGTGGCAGTCTCTCTTTGGTGGCAGTCTCTCTTATGTGACAGCCTCTCTTATGTGGCAGTCTCTCTTATGTGGCAGTCTCTCCTATGTGGAAGTCTCTCTTATGTGACAGTCTCTCTTATGTAGCAGTCTCTCTTATGTGACAGTCTCTCTTATGTGGCAGTCTCTCTTATGTGGCAGCCTCTCTTATGTGACAGTCTCTTATGTGACAGTCTCTCTTATGTGACAGTCTCTCTTATGTGACAGTCTCTCTTATGTGACAGTCTCTCTTATGTGGCAGTCTCTCTTATGTGGCAGTCTCTCTTATGTGGCAGTCTCTCTTATGTGGCAGTCTCTCTTATGTGACAGTCTCTCTTATGTGGCAGTCTCTCTTATGTGGAAGTCTCTCTTATGTGACAGTCTCTCTTATGTAGCAGTCTCTCTTATGTGACAGTCTCTCTTATGTGGCAGTCTCTCTTATGTGGCAGTCTCTCTTATGTGGCAGTCTCTCTTATGTAGCAGTCTCTCTTATGTGACAGCCTCTCTTATGTGACAGTCTCTCTTATGTGACAGTCTCTCTTATGTGGCAGTCTCTCTTATGTGGCAGTCTCTCTTATGTGGCAGTCTCTCTTATGTGGCAGTCTCTCTTATGTGGCAGTCTCTCTTATGTGACAGTCTCTCTTATGTGGCAGTCTCTCTTATGTGGCAGTCTCTCTTATGTGGCAGTCTCTCTTATGTGGCAGTCTCTCTTATGTGACAGTCTCTCTTATGTGACAGTCTCTCTTATGTGGCAGTGTCTCTTATGTGACAGTCTCTCTTATGTGACAGTCTCTCTTATGTGGCAGTCTCTCTTATGTGGCAGTCTCTCTTATGTGGCAGTCTCTCTTATGTGGAAGTCTCTCTTATGTGACAGTCTCTCTTATGTGGCAGTCTCTCTTATGTGACAATCTCTCATGTGGCAGTCTCTCTTATGTGGCAGTCTCTCTTATGTGGCAGTCTCTCTTATGTGGCAGTCTCTCTTATGTGGAAGTCTCTCTTATGTGACAGTCTCTCTTATGTAGCAGTCTCTCTTATGTGACAGTCTCTCTTATGCGGCAGTCTCTCTTATGTGGCAGCCTCTCTTATGTGGCAGTCTCTCTTATGTGACAGTCTCTCTTATGTGACAGCCTCTCTTATGTGGCAGTCTCTCTTATGTGGCAGTCTCTCTTATGTAGCAGTCTCTCTTATGTGGCAGTCTCTCTTATGTAGCAGTCTCTCTTATGTGGCAGTCTCTCTTATGTGGCAGTATCTCTTATGTGGCAGTATCTCTTATGTGGAAGTCTCTCTTATGTGGCAGTCTCTCTTATGTGGCAGTATCTCTTATGTGGCAGTCTCTCTTATGTGGCAGTCTCTCTTATGTGGCAGTCTCTCTTATGTAGCAGTCTCTCTTATGTGGCAGTCTCTCTTATGTGGCAGTCTCTCTTATGTGGCAGTCTCTCTTATGTAGCAGTCTCTCTTATGTGGCAGTCTCTCTTATGTAGCAGTCTCTCTTATGTGGCAGTCTCTCTTTGGTGGCAGTCTCTCTTATGTGACAGCCTCTCTTATGTGGCAGTCTCTCTTATGTGGCAGTCTCTCCTATGTGGAAGTCTCTCTTATGTGACAGTCTCTCTTATGTAGCAGTCTCTCTTATGTGGCAGTCTCTCTTATGTGGCAGTCTCTCTTATGTGGCAGTCTCTCTTATGTGACAGTCTCTCTTATGTGGCAGTCTCTCTTATGTGGCAGTCTCTCTTATGTGGCAGTCTCTCTTATGTGGCAGTCTCTCTTATGTGACAGTCTCTCTTATGTGGCAGTCTCTCTTATGTGGAAGTCTCTCTTATGTGACAGTCTCTCTTATGTAGCAGTCTCTCTTATGTGACAGTCTCTCTTATGTGGCAGTCTCTCTTATGTGGCAGTCTCTCTTATGTGGCAGTCTCTCTTATGTAGCAGTCTCTCTTATGTGACAGCCTCTCTTATGTGACAGTCTCTCTTATGTGACAGTCTCTCTTATGTGGCAGTCTCTCTTATGTGGCAGTCTCTCTTATGTGGCAGTCTCTCTTATGTGGCAGTCTCTCTTATGTGGCAGTCTCTCTTATGTGACAGTCTCTCTTATGTGGCAGTCTCTCTTATGTGGCAGTCTCTCTTATGTGGCAGTCTCTCTTATGTGGCAGTCTCTCTTATGTGACAGTCTCTCTTATGTGACAGCCTCTCTTATGTGGCAGTCTCTCTTATGTGGCAGTCTCTCTTATGTAGCAGTCTCTCTTATGTGGCAGTCTCTCTTATGTGGCAGTATCTCTTATGTGGCAGTATCTCTTATGTGGCAGTCTCTCTTATGTGGCAGTCTCTCTTATGTGGCAGTATCTCTTATGTGGCAGTCTCTCTTATGTGGCAGTCTCTCTTATGTGGCAGTCTCTCTTATGTAGCAGTCTCTCTTATGTGGCAGTCTCTCTTATGTGGCAGTCTCTCTTATGTGGCAGTCTCTCTTATGTAGCAGTCTCTCTTATGTGGCAGTCTCTCTTATGTAGCAGTCTCTCTTATGTGGCAGTCTCTCTTTGGTGGCAGTCTCTCTTATGTGACAGCCTCTCTTATGTGGCAGTCTCTCTTATGTGGCAGTCTCTCCTATGTGGAAGTCTCTCTTATGTGACAGTCTCTCTTATGTAGCAGTCTCTCTTATGTGACAGTCTCTCTTATGTGGCAGTCTCTCTTATGTGGCAGCCTCTCTTATGTGACAGTCTCTTATGTGACAGTCTCTCTTATGTGACAGTCTCTCTTATGTGACAGTCTCTCTTATGTGACAGTCTCTCTTATGTGGCAGTCTCTCTTATGTGGCAGTCTCTCTTATGTGGCAGTCTCTCTTATGTGGCAGTCTCTCTTATGTGACAGTCTCTCTTATGTGGCAGTCTCTCTTATGTGGAAGTCTCTCTTATGTGACAGTCTCTCTTATGTAGCAGTCTCTCTTATGTGACAGTCTCTCTTATGTGGCAGTCTCTCTTATGTGGCAGTCTCTCTTATGTGGCAGTCTCTCTTATGTAGCAGTCTCTCTTATGTGACAGCCTCTCTTATGTGACAGTCTCTCTTATGTGACAGTCTCTCTTATGTGGCAGTCTCTCTTATGTGGCAGTCTCTCTTATGTGGCAGTCTCTCTTATGTGGCAGTCTCTCTTATGTGACAGTCTCTCTTATGTGGCAGTCTCTCTTATGTGGCAGTCTCTCTTATGTGGCAGTCTCTCTTATGTGGCAGTCTCTCTTATGTGACAGTCTCTCTTATGTGACAGTCTCTCTTATGTGGCAGTGTCTCTTATGTGACAGTCTCTCTTATGTGACAGTCTCTCTTATGTGGCAGTCTCTCTTATGTGGCAGTCTCTCTTATGTGGCAGTCTCTCTTATGTGGAAGTCTCTCTTATGTGACAGTCTCTCTTATGTGGCAGTCTCTCTTATGTGACAATCTCTCTTATGTGGCAGTCTCTCTTATGTGGCAGTCTCTCTTATGTGGCAGTCTCTCTTATGTGGCAGTCTCTCTTATGTGGAAGTCTCTCTTATGTGACAGTCTCTCTTATGTAGCAGTCTCTCTTATGTGACAGTCTCTCTTATGCGGCAGTCTCTCTTATGTGGCAGCCTCTCTTATGTGGCAGTCTCTCTTATGTGACAGTCTCTCTTATGTGACAGCCTCTCTTATGTGGCAGTCTCTCTTATGTGGCAGTCTCTCTTATGTGGCAGTCTCTCTTATGTGGCAGTCTCTCTTATGTGGAAGTCTCTCTTATGTGACAGTCTCTCTTATGTGACAGTCTCTCTTATGTGGCAGTCTCTCTTATGTGGCAGTCTCTCTTATGTGGCAGTCTCTCTTATGTGGCAGTCTCTCTTATGTGACAGTCTCTCTTATGTGGCAGTCTCTCTTATGTGGCAGTCTCTCTTATGTGGCAGTCTCTCTTATGTGGCAGTCTCTCTTATGTGACAGTCTCTCTTATGTGACAGTCTCTCTTATGTGGCAGTCTCTCTTATGTGGCAGCCTCTCTTATGTGGCAGTCTCTCTTATGTGGCAGTCTCTCTTATGTGGCAGTCTCTCTTATGTGGCAGTCTCTCTTATGTGGCAGTCTCTCTTATGTGGCAGTCTCTCTTATGTGGCAGTCTCTCTTATGTGGCAGTCTCTCTTATGTGACAGTCTCTCTTATGTGGCAGTCTCTCATATGTGGCAGTCTCTCTTATGTGGCAGTCTCTCTTATGTGGCAGTCTCCCTTATGTGGCAGTCTCTCTTATGTGGCAGTCTCTCGTATGTGGCAGTCTCTCTTATGTGGAAGTCTCTCTTATGTGACAGTCTCTCTTATGTAGCAGTCTCTCTTATGTGACAGTCTCTCTTATGTGGCAGTCTCTCTTATGTGGCAGCCTCTCTTATGTGGCAGTCTCTCTTATGTAGCAGTCTCTCTTATGTGACAGTCTCTCTTATGTGACAGTCTCTCTTATGTGACAGCCTCTCTTATGTGGCAGTCTCTCTTATGTGGCAGTCTCTCTTATGTGGCAGTCTCTCTTATGTGGCAGTCTCTCTTATGTGACAGTCTCTCTTATGTGACAGTCTCTCTTATGTGGCAGTCTCTCTTATGTGGCAGTCTCTCTTAACTCAATTATTGATTCAGGATTTTGGAAAGCAAATGGATTTTTTTATTCAAACACTTTTCTTCACTGGTTCAAATTTCTCCCCAGGGAAATATTTATCAAAGCTTTGAAATAGGAAAGTAAGATGTAATAAAATCTCTAATTTTAATCCTCTTAATGTCATCATTGTCAATGTTCTCAGCAGTGTGTTGTGACAATGTTGGAAACATATAATAGGCAGGATGATAACTTCCTTGCCATAGACTCAACATGTTCTGAAACCCTTCAATATATTCAATATGTTGAAATATATTACTGCTTTATCTTTGAAGCTTTGTGTTTAAATCATTAAGAATGCCAAAAATATCAGTTTAAGCAAGCCAGTTTGGTACCCAAATATTATCCTCAAAAAGTTGTGCCCAGGGATTATTTCTTTCTCTTAAAAACATGTGAAGCTCAGTTCTAAGTTCATACACTCTGCTAAGTACATGAGATAGAAGAATACTTACAAACGGATATGTACAAACGTATATATGTATATACTGAATAGAAGAATAAATTTGGGCTGCGTTATGATCTAATACAACAGTTCCAACGTCTGGCATTGACAAACCACACAAAATAGAGAAATGAAATGTTTTGTAATTGGTCGGTGTATTATCTGCTTTAATGTCAAATAAATATTTAGAATCTCATTGATCTTGTATCCTTTATTTCACAAAGGAAACCAATTCTCATGAAAGCAAATTGTGCTGAGATTATTAATGTTTAACAAGTTCTTTGTATTGAGAATTGCTGTTACTAGAAAGCCTTTATGTCTTCTGAATTTTAAGTTTGCTTTTGAGTCAGTCTTTATTCTGGACACTGAGCTTCTTAGCTCAATACACTGAGTGAATATGCCCAGAGGTGTTTTTCTACTGTCAACATCACATTCACTCTCTCCACAGCATTGCTTGTCTACATTTCATTTTTAATTATTTTTGTCATTTTTGAATATAGTTAATCATGGAAATAATGATTCTTTCTCCTCACTGTAGCAATGATTTTAATTGATTATTTTTTGGTTTTTCTATATTAAATATGCTATAATTAACATCACCACGTTTTTCCATTTCAAAATGTGTCTTTAAAGATTTTTTTAGTGAGTCAGAAGTATCTTAGAGTCTTCCAAAACTGAAGGTGATGAAACATGAAAACAATGGCTTCATAAAAATTTCCCCTTCAAAGAATGTAAATTAAATTACAATAAAATCATTATGGCTTTTACGTCTGTGGATTTTAGGGAAGCTGAAAGATCCTTCAGCAAGATCCCTACAGTTCAGAGAGTTTTAGCTGACAAAAGTAATGAGAAAGAGGAAGCAATTGAGATTTATAGAGAACAACAGGGATTTTCGATGAGACAACCTGCTGTAAGTCAAATACAAGATCTGGAGATAGAACAGCTCTGCTATGATGTCTTTAGAGGCAACCAACAGCCAACAGAATGAAGTGAAGCGAAGACTATCATCTCAAGTTTCTTGTTGATGTTTTTAAACGTTGTTAAAAACCAAAACTTACTGGGCTGTGAATTATTACGGTTTTGACTGTCTTTTAAAGTTGATGAATCTAAATTTGTTGAAGCACGTCTCCATTTTCAGGCCAACTTTTCCAAGGGAAAAACATTTCATCTACAATTATCATAAGATTTGGCAGTTAACAACGTCAACTGATAATAAATTGCATTTTATTTGGTATCGTTTTTGCCGTGTTCCGTGATAATTTCGGCTTCAATGACGTGGTCCATCATTTGTTTGACCACAAGACGAGTTCCATTGCAAAGTGTGGGTGCGTTTAGAGTGTGTAGGAGGTTCACAGGGCAACCGATTTTAAGTGAAGTTCATGGGAAGGGAGTCCTGGAGGATCTTAGGAGTTGAGAAATTCTGTTGGAAAGTGTGTAACCAGATCGAGGTCGGTAACGATGTCAACTGACCTGTAACAACATTCTTGAGAAGGTAGTTGACTGAATAAGTCGTAGTTAAGAGAGTGAGTGACAACTGCGTTTGCATATGCAACAACAGCCCTGTTGCGAAGCCAATCTGGGTTTATGTATTCTGTTGTAAGATTTGGGTAAACGGTAGAACATAAGTCATCAGAGCTGGAGACAGTGTAGCCAATGGTGATAGTGTCAATGTATCCGCTGTCGTCGGACGTAATTTGTCCATTGCGATTTTAAGGAGCATTTCCTAAAACTGAGTTGTAGGCTGACCAGTCTGTAGTAGTGATCTCATGTTGATGGTGAGTTGTTTCGATTGGAGATGCGATCAAAGGAGGGATTTTTGAAGGCAAGCATTAAGATCTTCAGCAGGTATTAGTTTGGGTATAATAGGCAGAGTTTGTCGAAAATATGCTGCATAAAGTAGAGTCGCACCTCCAAGGATGTTGTTGGCTCTAAGGTCTCTCATTGTGGCATCAAGTGCTTGTAGGGAACACTTATGGAACATAGTTGCTTCATCCCAAACAATGAGTTTTCACTTTTTCAAAATTGTCGCTTCGTCCTAGGAATGCATTATGTGGCATGTTGGGTTTTCTTGATGTGTTACATTGAAAGGCAATTTGAAAGTAGAGTGTGCGTTTCGTCCACCGTCGAGAAGAGGCGAAGCTATTCCTGAAGAGGCAACGGCAATAGCAATGTCCTCATTATGCCGCAACTTCGCAAGAAGATTCAGGAGGAATATTTTTCCAGTTCCACCGGGTGCGTCTAAGAAGTTGGTTCCCCAATGTGTGTGAAGATGTTTCCGAGGCCAAAATTGTATACGTCAGCTTGATCTGAATTCAGAAGGGCCTCGTTGTCAGCAATGTACTGTTTGTGTTTGTGGATGTTGTAGGATGTTTATCTGAGAATGACGTGATTGGGACAGGCGTCTTCATTTCTGTCTGGAGTGTTGAAAGAATAAGCATTTCAATCGTTGACCTCCAATTGCCATAACCAAGTCTTGCAAGAGAAGAAACCCTCTGTTGTAAATGGCGGAGGTAGTGGAAGTGCCAAAGCTACTTGTAATTTTGCGAGTCTGCAGCAAAATGTCATGGCACATTGAGTCTTTGTATTTATTCCAAAGTGAATGTTCGCCTGTCAAGTTGCAGAAAAAATCACTGGTAGCACCTGTATCTACATATTCTGTTGCTTGACTTCGGGCTGTTCTTCTTACGTAGGCATTCCTTTCGCAGATGATATACAGCTTTGTTTCTACAATTGCATTTTTTCATAACATAGGTTGTTAGCAGCATGGTTCGTGTTTTTAACATTTGTTTTGTTATTACTATAATTAATATTGCTGTTGCTATTGCTATTCTTGAGACTATGTGCACTTTATTGTACAAGGCTCCATTATGTACTCGATGTCTGAAGTTTCCAAAGTATTTGCTCATAAAGCAAACCACACTTGGTGTGAGATGATTAAAATTGTGCAAAGGAAATTTGTGCAGTAAAGGTGAAAAGAAGCTCATCAGCCACAAAGATGTGGTTAGAAGTAACAGTAACCAAAATTAATGAGTATTGCATATATAATCAAACCTAAGAGAGACATCCGCGTTGATACGACAGGGACAGCGGCCACTAATACATGAAGTGGTCTGGCAGGAAACTTGAATCATAGAGATATGAGATACCTGCGGCTAGTTTTGTTGATGTTAACTTCAACTGTTATTGCTGTCATTAAAATGTACAACAGAATAGGAAGATCGGTTTTGTGATATAAGAAAGTAAGTTTACGGAAATTTAGCTCTTTGTAAACGATGGGGGAGACCACTAAATAGGTAAAAGTACAAAAGCTGTTAACAGAAGGGGTTAAGTATAAATGCTCAATTCTGTTTTATTTAGAGATATTGGAACTGAGAGTCATAGGTTGGTGGTCGGGTTTATCATGTTGTTTGGCAATAGAAAAAGCACACTACCATATATTTATATAGGTTGGGAAACATATCTGAGGCGAGACAAAAGTTGAGGTGTTTGTTGAGGTTATGAACCAGTTCAGGAGCGCAGTGAATACCGTCGAGATCAGTTACATGAAATGTTCGCACAAGTCTCCGTTTCTGGAAACTGACTTTCCACTAAACATTAACTTTGATATTGAGTTTATAGTCAGTTCTGACCTTGTGTTGATTCTCTTACAACTCTCATGTCATTATCACAGAACCACATAAAAAAAATTAATATTGATCGTTCAACTACACTGCGAATGTTTCTCAGATGATTAAATTTAATATGTTTAGTATGTTACATTCTTTTTCATAGCAGAAACTTGCATTATAAAAGAGCTGAGGGATCTGTTCAAACTAAATTCTCTCTTCAAATCCCAACGGATGCAAAGAGGCTTTTAGCTGAACACTTTGGATCAACACTTTAAAATGATAATAGCTATGAAAAATAAAAGAATTTCAGAATTTTAACTGATAAAATATAAAACAAAAACAAGGAAATCTAATAATTTTGGAAACATTTTGTTATTTATTTTGATAACTTTTTGTTACCAAGGAAACGTTAATTAAACTATTCTGTTGATAAGAGAGGTGAGTGACGAACTCACTTGAGAACTAATTGCTTTCCTCATCAATTAAACTTTACTGCTATAAAAGAGAAATATACTGTTTCTATTAACACTTTTCAAGTTTCATACTCATCATGTCGTTAATATTCTTCTTATCTTTCGTTTTAACAAGGGGGTTGGAAAGGTTGACAATTTGGCAGATTTATTATTCACCCTAATCCAATATCATTTGGTCTTCATGACCAAATATTCTCAAATAGAATCGGACCACATCTTTCAATTTCTTCCTTAGGTTCTATCCATCCTCATCTGCTTATGACACGGTTTTCTTCCAGCAGTGTCCTCTATTCACATATTAAATGCATGATAACACCGAGGCTTCTCCTTGCATCTGGTAATATCAGTCATGTACGATCGCTTCAGTAACTCATCAATATCCAGCCTTTTGTACAGAAGGGAGATGGCTATCAGCAACCCATATCTCATTATCATTAGACTGCTACTGCTACTGCTACTACTACTACTACTACTACTACTACTACTACTACTACTACTACTACTACTACTACTACTACAAATAATTCGTTTGAATCCAATTCCCAAGGTGCAAATGGGTGAATGACAGTTAAACGAAATTTTGTCACCACTGGAGAAGGATGATATTTTAGAAGAGAAGAAAAAATGTATCGAGTTCTGGAGCTGAAATATATCCAGAACTAGATTTATGGGAGTAGGAACTGCCCCAGTTCCTGCATTTGACTCTCATACTTCCCGTTTTTAATTACCCCACTTCCTGTGATTAACTATCACACTTTCTGTATTTAATTATCAGACTTCCTGTATTTTACTACCCCACTTCCAGTATTCAACCACTCCTGCATTTAATTGCTTCATTTCTTCTTGTTGTTGGCCCTTACTACTTTCCTTGCAATGTAGATCTGATCGTAAAACGTGGTTGTCGAAACTCAACCGTCGCACTTGAGTTTCCCAGCTCACGGCCACTGTATAACCATAAAAGGCACTAATACCTATGCGAATATGGATCAGCCAGTCTAATCAGTCGGTGTGTAACTAAGTTGAAGTCTTCCTGCCAAATAGCCCAGTTGGGGGTGTTATAAAAACTGATGTTTTAGACTCTCTGACAAAACAGCCTCTGGTGCTATACGAAATTTTGTCACTCAATGCCATGATCGGTACTTTCACATTTTTTGTCTAGAATGACCTTTTAATGAGAGGCAAGGTTCTGGATATCGGTTGAATATCGCCTTTCTCCCACTAATTTCTTATTCTTCCTGTTGCTAAGGCTGCAGCAGTCGAGTAAAGAAGTATTAGGCAAAACGCAGGTTCTCCATTAGTTTTATTTACAATATATACAAAGGTGTGGTATGCTGCTCTTTTGCAGCCATCTCATGTGGTATGAATTCGTCGTTCTCCGTTACGCGGGCCATTGCCTCGCGCATGGCAAATGGATTCAGGTGAGGTCTCGCTCCAGTCTCGGAGATGGCAATGGCTGTCGCGAGATCTCATCCGATATAGCGCTGACTGCTTGTGCCGCTACAACCTAAGGTGCTGCTATGTCAGTTACTTTTGTGATAAGACGTCCTAATTTGTCCTACTTTTCAAAGAATTATGAACTGTCTTGAAGCAGCGAGCTGGTAGAGTCGACAGCACGCTGAGCAAAATGCTTAGCTGCATTTCATTCGTCTTTACGGTCTGGGTTCAAATTCCGACGAGGTCGACTTTGCACTTCATTCTTTCGAGATCAATACAATAAATACCATTTGAACACTGGAGTGGATGAAATCGACTCCCCACCATTGGACTTGGTGACCTTGGGCCAAAATTTGAAACCAATAAATATAAACTGTCATTGTGTTACTATTTACCATTTTATGCTAGTGAAAACTTGTTTTTATTCCATTCAATATCTCTTGAATGCTGACCTATTTATTCTACTCAATTCTATATTCAAGAGATGAGGAATTATGTACATTATTTACATTATTTACAATTGATTGATATTTGTCCTCATCTTGTTTGTTGTTAAAACAACGTTTCGGCTGATATATCCTCCAGCTTTTATCAGGTGTCTTGGGGAAATTTCGAACCTGGGTTCTCATTCCTAAGGTATTTTTCGATGTTGTTGTTGTTGTTGTTGTTGTTGTTGTTATTATTATTATTATTATTATTATTATTACTATTATTCAGATCACTGCTTGGAATCAAACTCGGAATCTTGGGGTTAGTAGCCCGCGCTCTTAACCACTACGCCATATGCCCGGATGCAATACCGGGCAGTGACTCTCATGGCTTCTGATCTTAATTGATTGGAAGTGTTATCATGTAAATTGTTTTGTCTTTATATAAAAGATGGGTTACAACAAATATTCTGCTTAATACCACAGATTTGCTTGTCAGTTGTTTGACTTTAACCAGTTGAGCATGTCCCTTGGTGGTTGACGATATGTGCATCTCTGATCATGAGCAGAAGTAGTGGGGAAGCATCATAGCCATGTGTTGAGAGGAATTCTTTGGGGTTTGAATAATTCACCTTTGGAAACATGGGTGTTTTGCTCAACATCCTTAAACAAACCTTATTCAGGAACCTGTTGAGCGGGATGGGCTACTCGACCTGAAGAAAATTCTAACTGGGCCCCACCTTCGAGGTCATGCGCTGTTTATCTTGATATGAGATCACCATGTCGTGCACATATGGTTGTGGTGCATGTGCCTGGTATACCCTAATCAGACGGGTAGTCATGATGGATATAATGGGCTTCATATATTTTACCCCAGTGTTACTTTGATGGTATGCACTGCTCTCTCACTCAATAATAATAATAATAATAATAATAATAATAATAATAATAATAATAATAATAATAATAATAATAATAATAATAATAATAAACACACGCCAGAAAAGGTCACAGAAAACGAGAAAGCAACCATACTCTGGGATATGCCAATACACACAGATAGAGAAATTAAGACAAATAGACCAGATATAGTTGTCAAAGATCATGAAGAAAAAAAATGCTTTCTAATTGATGTATCAATACCAGCAGATGACAACGTTTCCCTAAAAGAAATGGAGAAACTTTCAAAATACAAAGACCTGGAAATAGAGATAACTCGAATGTGGAGTCTAAAAACAGAAACAATTCCTATCATAGTAGGTGCCTTAGGTATAATAAGAAAATATTCAGACAAATACATAACAAAAACACCAGGACTAACAAATATTTATAACATAGAGAAAATTGCACTACTGGGCACTGCACACATCCTACGCAAAACACTTTCAATACAGTAACCATAAGAGCATCACAGCAAACCACAGCATATACCCAAGGCACACAGAGCTGCACTCAGTAGTGAAGTGAAAGCACGTTATAAAAATAAAACTACTGAACAATAATAATAATAATAATAATAATAATAATAATAATAATAATAATAATAACAACAACAACAACAACATCGAAAAATACCTTCCGAATGAGAACCCAGGTTCAAAACTTTCCCAAGACACCTGATGAAGGCTGGAGGGTATATCAGCCGAAACGTTGTTAACAACAAAGATGACAACAACAAACAAATATCCGTCAATTGTAAATAATATATTCATTCAACTGTTGTATATATGTAAATACAAATGATCCAGGTGAATAAAATATAGAACTTCTATAGATACTGGCATAAGGTCATCAAGTTATGGGGAAAGAGTAAGTCAATTACATCGACCCCAGTACTCAACTGGTACTTATTGTAATGACTTCAAAAGGATGAAAGACAAGGTTGACCTGGGTGGAATTTGAACTCAAAACATAAAGACAGATGAAATACTGCTAAGCTTTTTGCCTGGCGGGCTAACGATTCTGCCAGCTTGCAGTCTTAAAACTTATATAAATATTAGTGTTGTTATTCATCAAAAGTTATTTGACACCCTTAATAACCATAATATCCACAATAAGATCTTATTCAATTGTTGAAATCCTTGTTTAGTTACAAACCTGCTTCCTTTTGTTATGTCTTATTAGTAAATATTAATTACGATGTGCCAACAATCGAATCTTTAAGTGTCTGTACAAAAAAATCTCCCTCCAACCACAATTTGAATAAGGTAGTTCAAGGTACACTATTCTCAGAATAAAGACAGAATGGTTATGGTTGGATTGCCTTTGTTTAATAGCCTACTCGTTCAAAACCGAAGTTGTACAAAATGACATCACCTTAAATGTATCATAATTGAATGAATATTGTGTTAATAAAACCGTTTTTATTCTACCTACAGCAGAAAGTGAAGGAGCCACCGGGTGAATTAGCAAAGACTTGGCCTCGATATTTTAAAGTTCCATGTTCCATGTTTTCTCCTGAATTAACTTTGTCTCTTTTCTTAGGGAATCATTTGTAAATTTTAATTTGCCATCCGATTTAACATCCATGTCACCCTTGAGTATCTTTAGTGGAGTCCACTTTGAAGCAGCCATCTCCGATCTCAGATGTCCTGAAAAGAGCAAGGGACACGAGCCTTCCTTCTCTGACTAATTCATGTAAAAAAAAAATTACCTAGTACCAGTAATATGTAGATTTTCCCAAATATTTTACTTTCCTGTTCAAAAAAACTTATCTGTACCATGGTAAAAAGCAACATATTTGGTTTATTGTGGGGCATCCGGATTTTTGGTAGAAATATTAAGGCACGTTTTAAATTGAAGAATTCAATTCTTAGACATAAAGGTTGTCCTCCACTTTTGTCAGTTTAAATTTGGTCAGCGTTGGAGTTGGTTCCACTTAAGGACCTTGTAGAGATGTTAAAGAAAACGACAGATTAAGTCTATTACCCAATCTATAAGTACAATCTATTAGACAGGCATTAACACATTTTCGTTCAACCTCATTTATTTACAAGGTTTGAACCACTCTAAGATATGGCAGCACGCACTTATGCCAGTTGCTGTATAATTGGATTAAACCCCAAATCAAGCACTTCGAAATCAACTCCTGAACTACATAACTATTCCTAAGTTCTTTGTCAAAAAACCATTGGCCTGTGTGACATTGTTAGCATTTTATGGCAAAATAACTTTATTGCATTAAATGTTCTTCTCAGTTGATCGGTGACATTGTTAAGAAGATATTTCTGGAAGCAATCTATCTCCCTAATTTTGTACCGTAGTGTAAAAGTCAGAAGAGTAATATATGTTCCTGGATACTGAACGATCGATGTATTTGTTGTATTTATTGAATATTATTCTATGTTATAAGCGACATTAGTGGATCGGAAACATTTCTAATAAAATTTATTTCCAGACGATGCGATTACAGTCAAATTATTTACGTAGCTCTGTATGTTACATCGCATTTTCAGTTTATAAATTATTTACCATACATCCTAAGATCAACTCATAATAAAATATCAAAAGGTGAGCAAACATGAAAGACAAACACAAAAGAAAACAGAAAATAGGAGAAAAGATATTTTAATCCATATTGAAATCGATAACGAAAAGACGATATGGAAAAGTGACAAATACAATAGAAATACAACATAACAAAAAAAAAAAAAAGAAGAAAGAAAAGAAGCATCTGAAAAAAAAAAGGAAAATAAGTATGAAACAAGAAATCCTGTCTAAATCGCAAAGAGTCCCTCATTATGAAAAACAGCCACGGTTTTTGAACAGAATAAACATTTCGACTTGAAGCTAAAACATTTTTATCAGGAATTGGGTGAAAATAAGAAAGAAATCAACGTCTCCCAAACAGTCGAAGAATTAAAAGAATTAAGGGAGGAATATAGACAGAGTAAAGATAGTTACCAAGAAAATGGTGAAAATAACTGATGTACGACCTTAAACGTCATAGAAAGGCCATTTCAACCCAAGAAGTGATCCAGCACTACAGAAGACAGATAACCGGTAGATAAGAAGAGATTATAAAATTCAAGACATCAAGTAGACCTATTTAAAGGGAACACATGAAAGGTCGGCAGAAATATTTAATGACTTAATGAAAGAATATATAAAAAAAACATCTAAGTGGCCTAAGAAGAGGAAAATTCACCTATTCACCAATTCCAAAAGAAAAAAAAGAAAAAACAGCATTCTGCCCATCAGCTATGGATTAATAAGCTGCCTACAGCTTACAAAGTCTTAACTGTAATAACACTGAAGATATCGATATATCATTAACTGCAAGAAACTAAGTTGTTTTCCGAAGAACACACCACATATATGCACACGCACGCACGCACGCACGCACGCACGCACGCACGCACGCACGCACGCACGCACGCACGCACGCACGCACGCACGCACGCACACACACACACACACACACACACACACACACACACACACACACACACACACAAGATCCAAGGTAGAAAATTCCGCCCAGGCAACCTTGAAGTGAGGATAATGTCATACTGGACAAAAAAAACCGAAAGCGATAAGAGAATTAGATCATGACAGACAATAATCGATGAAGCAAACAGATTAGAATAGGAATACTTGAAGGAAATAGCAATGAAAGAATATTATGTACATATTGGATATATATAGTTAACATAGAACAAACTACAAACCGTGAAAATAATAGGCAAACCACGAACGGGAAAAATGTTTTTGCTTTGAAGGAAACCAACAAATATAAAACAAAGGATCAAATAAGAAATATAAAACAAAGGATCAAATAACAAATATAAAACAAAGGATCAAATAACAAAAAGTGAAATGAAAGAGAAAGGACAGATATTGTGAAAGGCAAGTCTGAGTTAAAATTGGGCGACAAGTGTGTCACATGGAGACGATATCAAGAAAAATTACAAACCTCAAGGACAAGGAGATCAGGGATAATCGATTGGATATTATTGTAATAAAGCACCAAGAAAAGAAGTGATTATTATAGAAATATCACTTCCAACAATCGATATCGCTAAAAGAAATGGAGAAACTATCCAACTATAACGCCCAGGAAAGTACCAGGATGTGGAACGGCACAAAAGACTGTCTATAATAGTGCTTGGAGAGTGACAGACAAATGCATAACCAAACAGCAAGGACTTACAGATATACACAATATTCAGAAAATATTGCTAAAAGTTACTACACAAATATTATACACAGTAGTTCCAGTGCAAGACAAAACAAAAACGAAACACTGCACGTATCCAAGGCACACAGAGCTGCGCTCTGTTGCGCAATGAAAGACAAGCAACAAAAACAAAACTACTGAAATATTAATAATAATTGTGAACTTAATCATTGCAATTCGATTTTGCAGTTGTTGCTTACGTTATCGATTAATCGATATGTTTGTTACGTTGGTGGTGATAGCTTTAGCTAGCAGCTTGCGATATCTGGGATCTGTTAGTTCTCCAGCTTAATGTAAACAGCTTTTGAAAGCGATCTAGTAAGCGATTAGTTGAAGGAAGGAGAGAAACAAGAAAGAAAACTAACAGGAAAACATGTTGAAATACAAAGTTGCGTTATTAATATTATATCAAGGCTATAATTAGTATGTCCCTAGGGTGAACATTCAACTATAAGCTTAAATCTGTTATCTTAAAATTAAAGCTTGCAACAGGCTTGAAAAGTATGGCTATGCTTTTTAGTTAAGTATGAAAAAGAAACAATGTTGTAGAGGCTTTGTAGTAAGTTAATCAATCAATCATTCTTACGTGAAAGGAACAACGATTAGTATTATTCTACCAAACGATTTATTAATCTTTAATATTGCTTGATCAGTTGTTTTTCCCATTTTTCTTTGTACATGTCAAAGGATGTCATATTAAAACACGAATTCCTAACCCTTTCACGGGATCACCAAATTTTTATTATTTCAATGAAGGTTTGTAATCATTATTCAATACAGTCCAGGTATATTCGTGTAGAAATGAAATGGTTAGATCTTTTTAAAACGATGTTGGTGGTGGTGGTGGTGGTGGTGGTAGAGATGATGATGATGATAATGATGATGATGACGATGATGACGATGATGATGGTGATAATGATGACGATGACGATGATGATGATGGTGATAATGATGACGACGACGATGGTCAGGTGACAAGTGATAATTTGTAACAAGTCAAAATTTTAAGTTAAAGAATTTTGAAGTGAGCTTAGTGAAATGTTTTTTTGTCCTACTGTGAAAACCTATCTGCGCGAGCAAAGATGTGTGTGTCTGCATGGATGTGTGATTCTGTATGCGATGGTGCGTGTGAATATTGACCCGTGATATATAAATATCTACATGCTTACAGGCAAACACACAGACACACAGATGTATTTATACCCATACATACATAGAGGATACATTTAGGTACATGGACATATAAGATCTTAAGTTCTCTGTCTTGTTTAGAATTAATAAAAGGGTAGTAAAAAAGAAAGAAAAACGTGATCAGTTAGGGAAAAAATAAAATGAAACCTCTTTTTCTCGAATAGAGAAAATTAAAAAAATAAATACTTAAACTTAACACTTTCATCTTATCCGTAGGGAATTTTCAAAACAAATTTCTTTTAATTTGATCATATCATTTTTCTTTAAGCAGTTATTTAGTTATGCCAAAAATCTTTTTACAAAATGTCTCTATTTCCAAACGACATATTGAACTGTCTCTTCAGTATTGGTAGGAAAAAAAATTTTTTTGAATTTATTGTTCTCATAAATTTGTAAATTTTCTCTTCGAAGGGATTCTACTTAGTTGGGGATGATTTACTTGTTGTTTATGCATCCTTACCCTTTCAAACGAGCAGTTTCTGGGCTGGCTGATGTTATTTTTTTTACGATTGGAGTAGATTGGGCAATATATGAGGTTTCCTACTTTGAAGTTCATGCACATGCTTATTCTAGAGGAAGGTCTGTTTTTTACATTCTATTTCGAAGCCAGTTGCGGAGTAATATATGTATATTATCTATAAAAGGTATATACTGATATAATTATATCTTTGTTTATTATATAGACAGTGTTATGAAGTGCTGAAGTAGATAACCTGAGACGTTAGATATATATATTATATTTAAAAGGAAAATTCAAGTAGGTTCAACAATTTACAATAATAATGCAACATATACTCAGCCATAAAATACATTTAATGAATCACTCATCAAAATATTGAAAAATATAAAAAATTTACAGATACATAAATATATAAAAATATAATAAACATATATGGGTAGAAAAACTATACTGATGTATAAAGATATGTTAAACATCTTAAAAGGCATCATCCTTCTTACAGATAAAGAGTGATGTTAAAAAGATATCAAAAAGATAGTTTTTAAATATTAGAAAATATTTTACGTATACTGATATATATATATATATAAAGCTTTAACATTTTCATCTCAATCTATTTTTTCTGGAAGAGGCTTATGTCCCTCAAACTCCCTACTTCATTCCCTATATATCTTTATACTTTCTCGATAGTTATGCTTTTCTCTGTGTGTGTGTGTGTGTGTGTGTGTTTATATATATATGTATGTATGCATGTATGTATATGTATGTATGTATATATACGGCATCGTGAAGTATATTTGCCACTTAAATGTGGCTAACCCTTAAGGATTGATGCTACTGTCGCTTGTAGCCCCAGGAGAACATCTCCTCCAGCTGGCTATTGACACACTTTCTGTGCCCTATCAGTATTTGCAAAGGCAAGCCATCCTTCCCATCTCCAACCTGACGTGATACACATGGACCCGAGTTTCTGGGTATTGACCCGTCATCAGCGTGTGACAACCACCGGTTGTCGATGTGAAGTGGTTCCCAATGCAAATATATATATGCTCTTTCTAGTGACGAAAAGTCACTGATCTCGAATATATACATATATACATACATACATACATACATATATATATATATATATATATATATATATATATATATATATATATATATATATTATATCATTTATGATTTATTGTTTAATTAAACGTGACACATCCATTTGCAAGTTTATCTTCACTCTTTTGACGCAACTCTCTACTCTATACTGTTTCCTTCCCCCATCCTTCTCTATTTCCTTTTTCTCCCTCCCTCCTTCACCCTTTTCTATCTCTCTCTTCTCCCCTTTCTCTTTTTTTTCTCTCTCTCTCTTGTTGCTCACACGTGACCATCGTCCATCTTTTTCTCACGTGACTATATTTCTTTTCCAACATCGACGTTCAAAAGAACAGACACGATTTTTTCTCTCTCTCTCTTCTATCTCTTTCAAAAGAATTCTTTTTCCCAGTGTTCACTATTTTCCTTTCGTTCTGGTCTAACGACCCTCTATGCCTATTTTCGTTCGGTTTCCTTGTATGTCTCCACTGTCATGTTTTTGTTCCCAACGTTAACCCTCCATAAATCCTAAATTCTATTTTAGAATTTATGGGAGCAACTGCCTTTGAAGACTCATATCGTCATTGAATGCTCGAAATGAGGAGTAGATAGACAGCCAGCAACTGATGAAGGGTCCTTTCTCTGTGTTTACTTGTTCTGTATTTCATTTTTTCTCGTTGTTTAGGTATTTTATGTCATTTGCACCGTTGGTGACGTTCTGTACCCATATATGTATATATATATATATATATATATATATATATATATATATATATATATATATATATATATATATATATATTTGTGTAACAACTCTTGTCAAACCGACCAACTCATGCCAGCATGGAAAACAGACGCTAAATGAAGAAAGAAAAAAGAGTATGTATGTATATAGATATATACATAGTAAGAAATGAATAAATGGTTTGTTTGTTATTATTATTGTTTCATGCTACAGCAAACATTTGTAAAGACCGCGCGATGTGAGGTGACGAGAATGATTCTTTAGTACATCACACGGTCGATACAATAAATATTAATTGAATAATACATATAAGTGCCAGAGGAAAAAAGAGACACAACTGCGTAGAATGGTAGGAGAAGATTTATTGATGTAATAACATGTGTGTTTGTGTGTGTGTCATGTATACAGTAATAATAGACAAGTCGTCATGAGAACAAAATGTATATGTGTGTGTAAGCATAGCTGAATGTGTGTGTTAAGAACATATAAGGATGGCAGTGAAGAAGTAGACAGATGAATAATACCAGTTCATAGTCATTAGTACATTGGTCGTTGAACTACTGTATCAAGAAGTGGCAGCCATGATGCTGAGCTCGATACAGGTACATGTCGTACGTGAAGTTGTGGCTGTGATGCTGCTGCTGCTGCCTGGGCCACTTGGCACAGGAGTTCTTGCAGGTTATATTTTTGTTGTTGATCCATGGTGAAGTAACTCACAAACAGAGAAGAGTTGGAACCTGGGCGAGTTGCTTGCTGAGCTGTGTACGTAGAGAGATGATGCTGACGACGTTAAGAAGATGGTAGCGACGAAGACGGAGGTTGCTGGAATATTGTTGGACGAAGTTGGTAAGTCTCAACGTGGCTGCTGTGGTATTGCTGCTGGAACTGGCTGTGTTTTGTGTGGCCAGTGGTCAGACTTTAAAAGGTCTAGAACCAAAGACATGTATTGAGGAAAAAGCTGGGTTTTTATAGAAAGTGGTAGGCTTGAAATAGGGTTCGAAAAAGGTTGTTCATGTGATGCTATCTACAGTCTCTGACTGGCTATCCACGGTCAGTCGGCACAACAGAGAAGGAGACAAATTGCACCAATACTAACCAATCGGAGTAGTAGACACAACAGGATACAGTGGCGAAAGGCCAGTTGGTCCCTGCTAGGTTCGAATGCACATATATAGAGAGTCTACGCTACATATTCTATTTTCGTTGAATTACTGATAAACAATTGGAATCACAAATTGCACAACATCAGTGACTGGTCTCCATCGTTGCTTTAAAACTGATATCATTTCGCTGTCTGCTCAGCTTGATTCTGTCTAACCAGTTGGTGGTGTGCTGTAAGGTGATATGCCTTGACTCTCTATGAACCCTATATAGCCAATACTACATGTGAGCACAAACACACACACGCATGCACGCACACACGCACACACACACACACACACACACACACACACACACACACCACTTTTCAGAACATTTACAAGGAAACAAAAGACAAAATATAAAAGTAAGCTAGGCACAGTTGTGGCTGAGTGGTAAGAAGTTTGCTCTGCAACCATATGGTTCTTGGTTCAGTCCCACTGCATGGCACTTTGGGCAAGTGCCTTTTACTATAGCCTCAGGTTGACCAAAGCCTTGTGAGTGGATTCGGTAGATAGATACTGAAAGAAGACCGTCATATATATATATATATATATATATATATATATATATATATATATATATATATATATATATATATATATATATATATATATATATATATATATATATATATATATGTATGTATATATATATATATATATATATATATATATATATATATATATATATATATATATATATATATATATATATATGTATGTATATATATATATATATATATATATATATATATATATATATATATATATATATATATATATATATATATATATACCTATATATATATATATATATATATATATATATATATATATACGTATGTGTCTTTATGCCTGTGTTTGTCCACCCCCACCCCACCATCACTGCTTGACAACCAGTGTTGGTATGTTTATGTCCCCGTAACTTAGCAGTTTGGCAAAAAAGACTGATAGACTAAGCACTGGGGTCAATTCATTCGGCTAAAAATTCAGGGTGGTGCCCCAGCATGACCACATTCTAATGACTGGAATCAATAAAAAATAAAAGCTTTAATCCTAATTTTGTTTCGTTCAGTTTTTGGCTGCGAAATTAATCAGACGAGAAAAGGGAGTTTCCCTTCGGCCAACTTGCTGGAATAAAATGAGTAAAGATTGAAAGTCCTGCCCGGTTCTGTTGAGGACATAGAAGCTTGGTCAAAGGGGCCGTTCTAACTGCTGCCGCTGCTGCTGCCGCTGCTGCCGCCGCTATGAGAGCCTGGAAGTCTGGGAGTTAGCATGCTTGAAATGAGGAAAGTCATTTCACATAATGATAATCTTGACATTGATGATGACAGTGATGATGATGATGATGATGATGAGGAGGAGGAGGAGGAGGAGAAGGAGGAGGAGGAGGAGGAAGAGGAGGAAGGGGAAAAGGAAGATGATGACGACAACAATGACAGATAATAAGATGAAGATAGCGCTGATGATGATGATCATGTCAATGATGAAGAGAAAGAGGAAGAGGGGATCTTGATCATGAGAAGAGACTGGATGACAAAGATGACAGCAATGATGATGATGATGGTGATTATCAAAAGGAGGCAGAAGTGGAGGAAGTGGAGAATTTTCATCCTATATCACCACCACCACCACCACCACCACCACCATCATCATCATTATCATCATCAAGAATTGTTAATATTTATAAAAATGCTTTGTTTTTCATTATTGTTGAAAGTTGCGTATTTATATTTGCATGAGATAATATCTGTGAGAGTGTTCAGGGAATAAATATTGGAGACAAGTCATGTCATGAATGTTAATTAAAGGAAAGAAAAAGGAAATAAAGAAGGAGGTCAAATGAAGTCTGAGAGAAATTATTAAGAAATAAATTCCAAACATTCTATGGTCACAGCCATAATCAAATAGGAAGAAAATATCTTAATAAATTTATAATGAAATCTCAATCCATTTCAAATTATCACACTGCTAACATTGTATTCATTTTGGGCATACTTGACAGCCTCCAAAGAATGACCACTTCACTTAAAATGGCATAAGATCCCTTGCAGACATGCTGGCCCCCTTGCAGACACACAATCACCTCTCACTCCACCTTTTCTATTGCTGCTACAAAGGCTTCTGTTTCTCAGTGTCGGCTGCTCTTCTGCATTCTTCATTCACGCATCCCCGACCATTCGTCTCTTCTTCTTTCATTAAATTCAGAGTGGCCGCCTAAGTCTTGTTTAAGGTTTTTTTTTCACATTTCATTTTAGAAATTATTAAATTTGAAATATTAAGTAAACATTTTTTTTTCTTGTTCTGCATCATTAATTATCTTCCAACGCCATAGAATTTGTTATATTACTATCCTTTAACCAGAAAAGTTTTTATTTAAAAGTGATTTCTGGGTGTTTTTTCTTTTTTTATGACTGATAAAACATTATTTTCATTAATTTTATAGCTTCACTGCATAAAACAATGTTTTGCTATTTGACAATATAAATATAAACTGAACGATACTTACAGTAGAGGCCTGCCTCAACATGTTGGATGGGATTGTGGTTATGTACACATCTTCTCTCTCTCTCTCTCACACACATACACACACAGAGGGACATACTCTCACTCACACACATACACAGGGATATGCTCATCTTACTAGCACACACATACACTCATATACACACACATACATATACATATCTCTATACACTCACACACTTCTCATATGCATGCACACATACACACACATATTCTGACTTGTGTCTTATACCAGTACTTCTTAAACTAATAAATACACCCCAAATACCCCTCCTCCTCCTCCTCATCATCATCACCATCGTTTAACATCTGCTTTCCATGCTGGCATGGGTGGGACGGTTTGACTGAGGACTGGTGAGCCAGGAGGCTGCACCAGGCTCCAATCAGATCTGGCAATGTTTGTACAGCTGGATGCCCTTCCTAATGCCAATCATTCCGAGAGTGTAGTGGGTGCTTTTTACATGCGACCAGCATGAGGTCCAGTCAGGCGGCACTGGCATCGACCATGCTCAGATGATGCTTTTTATGTGCCACCAGCACAGGAGCCAGTCCGGTGAGACTGGCACCAATCATGCTTGAATGGTGCTTTTTACGTGCCACTGGCATAGGAGCCAGTCAGGCAGTACTGGCATCAGCCACGACAATGATTTCCCTTGACTCACCATGTCTTCTCAAGCACAGTATATTGTCCAATGATTGAAAGGTACTCTAAAATGGGCTGGTTATGCTACACTGGCGTAGGTCATGGTTACAGTCTCACTTGGCTTGCTGGGTCTTCGCAAGCACAGCATATCTCCAAAGGTTTCCGTCAGAAGTCATCGACTCTGTGAAGCTCAACACTCGAAGGTCATGCTTCACCACCTCCTCCCAGGTCTTCCTGGGTCTACCTCTTCCACAGGTTCCCTCAACTGTTAGGGTGTGACCCTTCTTCATACAGCTGTCCTCATTCATATACATCACATGACCCAGCACAGTCGTCTCCCTTGCACACCATACCAGCGCAGTCGTCTCCCTTGCACACCACATCTGATGCTTCTTAAGTCCAACTTTTTTCTCAAGGCGCTAACACTCTGTCGGGTATGCACACTGACATTACACATCTGGCAGAGTATACTAGCTTTATTTCTTGCCAGCTTACACATTTCCTCAGCAGCTGTTCTCACACATGTGTCGTACAGTCTACCTTTCATTCTGAGTGAGACACCCTTTGTTACCAGCAGAGGTAGGAACTCTCTGAACTTTTTCCCAGCCTGTTCTTATTCTAGCAGCTATGGTCTCAGAGCTTCTACCTTCACTGTTGACTTGGTCACCTAGATAATGAAAGCTATCGACTACTTCTAGTTTTCCCCATTGGCATTTGATGGAATCTATTTTCTGAACATTTATAGTATTGATCGTATCTGTGCATTTTCCACACACAAAACCTATTTTCTCTGTTAACCTGCTTCTGATATTGCAGCATCCATAGCTTACACCAGGTCCACCTTATGGAGTTTCTACCTACGCCTCTTCTACAGATTGAGTAGGGTCATCTGCCTGAAGGGATTTGTGATTTGTCTACCTTCCTACTTACTAGGAATTTGGTTTTTGCTAGATTAACTCTAAGGCCCTTTGATTCTAGATCTTGCTTCCAAACCTGAAATTTCTTCTCAAGTTCCAGAAATGATTTGGTTATAATTTTCTCTGGTTCTGGAAGTGATTCAGCTATGTATGTATGTATGTATGTATGTATGTATGGATGGATGGATGGATGAATGGATGGATGTTTGTATGTGTGTATGTATGCATGCATGTATGTATGATGTACGTAAGTATAATGTATAAAGGTGGAAAACAGTATTAAAATTCAACTGAAGGAAATCTTGGAGCTTGATTATCCTGTAAGGTAGTTTGACCCAACATTTTGAGCATACAGGGGTTTGAGATTCCAACAATCCTGGGAGCAGGTATCTGATACCTTTGAAGGACATTGTGACGACATCCTTGAGGACAATGGAAGCAAAAAGGCATTAGGACTTAATGAAAACAAGTGATTCAGAGCAGTTGACAAAAGACCGCTACTTTGTTGGGAAGCAAGCTTCTTAAACTCATGTGCATTCACCTCAACAACAACAACAGCAGCAGCAGCAGCAGAAACAACCACAGCAACAGTAGCAGCAGGAGTAGCAGCAACAGTCAGGTATTACTGTTTTTTAAAGATAAATCATGAAAAAGTTGTGAAGTTCTGGAGATGTGTGACCCCCCCCCCCATCCCACCAGTGACTCAAGTTTGTGCCATCATTATTAAGTAACATGGAATGGTATATTTAATTAACTGATAACACTTAAGCGGTAGGGAGAAGTTTAATGATTAATGGTATCTATAATGATTTTGGCAAGGAAGGGAGACAACTGCACACATGTTTCAATCATTTTAGACTTGTCCAGTTTAGTTAGTTCTGCTATTTGGAAACTGTGAAGCTTATTTCCCCTCCATTTTATTACTGTCTGTTTTATTCTGTATATTAACAAGGATTTTAATTAAAATATTAATCACATATAGAAATAATATTTTCTTAATTTTTACAATTAGTGCCCACCTTTGTTAAGTCCTGCAAACTAGAATCAACTTGTCACTCTCTATGTTTTTTCTTTAAATATGATGAGATGGAAACTGACCACAGTTAATTTAAGCAATAGAGAAAGAGAGAGAGGGAGAGAGAAAGAGAGAGAGAGAGAGAAAGATAGAGAGAGAGAGAGAGAGTGAGAGAGCAATTGAGTAAATGAGGCTGAACAACTTATATGAAATAGCAGTCAAACCGTCTCCAAATTTCATTCCTCCGTCTTACAAAAAAGATACAATTGATAATGTAGTCCCAGATAGAGTGTCTAAAAACTAGAAAGACTTTATGAGCATCGCTGCAAGACTAAGGATCACGTTTTAGCTGTATCAAGGCTGACCTGGTAGCTAAATTACAACAACAACAACTTCTGCTGTCTGTTTTAAAACTTGTATAAAATTATTAATTATCAGGGGAGGTATGTCTACTCCAGGTGTCTGGAAAAGAGATATAAAGAAAACGTCAAGTGCAAACTAGATGAAGAATAATGTGGCTTCCATCTTGGATGCAGCACAATTGATTAAATATTTACTCCATGCCAAGTCTTCAAGAAATCCTGGGAATATTGCTAAGATGTGTACACTTGCTTTGCAGACCCTCAAAAAGGGATAAGACTGCATGTCATGGAGCATACAGTGGAAGGTTTTGCAAGATGTTTGGGATTACTGGGAAACTTCCGGTAACTCTGAAATCCTTTTATGAAGACCCAGGTATCTATGTTTGGGGAAACAGTACTAAGTCAAAATTTTTTAATATGGGTGTTGGGACTTCAGCAGGGCTGTGTGTTGTCACCTCTCTTTTTCATAATTTTAATGAACTGGATTCACAAGCACAGCCAATGTGGAAGTAACAAGACAATCAATGGATGTAGGGTCAATTGGCTGAGATATGCAGACGACATGGTGCTACTTGACTCTTCAGAAGGCGATCTCCAGGATACACTGAATGGGTTCCATGATGAGTGCTGCAAGGTAAGGGATGAAATTTAATGTTGCAAAGACTGAGACATTGGTCCTTGCAAGAATTGCATGTTAGAATTCCAAATGCCGGTACCATACTGCACCGGTTCCATCATTCAATCCTCAGAAGAGGAGAGGTTGGTAAGAAAGCCAAACTCATTATCCTCTATTTGATTTTCATGCTTATCCTCACTTATGGTCCTGAATGTTGTGGGTAACGAATGAAAGAGAGTGCAATCGCAAATGCAAATGGCCAAAATGGGGTTCCTCTAAAGAATCTTTGAAGTAAGGTCACTCAACAACAAGATGTGTAGCCCAAAGAGGAGGGAATCTCTCCAGGTCGAACCACTTCTCTTCTCATTGAGAGGTCACAGCTCCAGCACTACGGACATGGGATTAGAAAAGAATCACATGACATTCTTGAGGAAAGAATCAAGACATTCTTGAAGCTGAGCCAACCCAACCGGGGGGGGGGGGAGACCTTGGGGTAGACCAAGAATGAGATTATTGGATAGTACCCATGATCTCAGTTGTTTCTGTTTGGAAATCCTGCTGGAAGACCTAATGACAATCACTCTTAATAGGGCCCTTGGAGATGACTGATGACTCCCTGTTGATTAATGATGGATTCAACTGTTAAGTCTTCAGATTCTCTCAATGAATTAAAAAAAAAAATATTTAAAATTGCAAGCAAAAAATATCTGTCAGGAAAATGAGATGATATTTCCTATAAAATATTTTCCTGTATTATTGTAGTCATTGTGAGATTAATGTGGGGATTATGAGATTGATTCATATCTCATTAGAACTGCTTAAAATACACATCTAGTTGATATTGCTGGGACTGACTTCTTTATTTTACATTATGAAATTTATAAATAGCCAGTTCTTTAGTTCAGCTCAATTCCAAGCTTCTTTAACCTTTCACAACGATAATCTAGCCATTCCATTGATCTTGTAGTTTTAGACAAAAATCCTTTCTCTGGTTGGAGCTTGAGTCTTGAACAAGTCAAAATAAAAGGAATCTAAAAATTAAACCTGCTGTCATATTTTTTTCTTTTATTTCCATTGAGATTGTATTACTTTCTTACAAATGTTATCGTTAGCCTATTTTATATCTCAGACATTTAACCAATGTTATTATCAAGTGGTGTTTTATATTTCCATCTATTCTATCCATCTCCATTTGATCTCAGTTTTACTATTATTATTATTATTATTGCTTCCATTACAACAGTATCCAACTATTGCTCTCTCCTTGTTATTTCCTGACTATTATTAGCAATTTGACTTTATAGATTCTTTTATTGATATAGTATCAATTCTCCTGTTTTCATTTATAAACGAAATTTAAAACTTTCTGTCACTTAGCAACAAACTTATTGGTTCCAGGAAAAAGAAAATCTTTATAATATTTTGCAGGAATTCTCTTAAATACCTTTCTATGAGAGAATAGATTTTTGCGGGGCTGTTTGAAGGTAGAGGTTAGGAATAAATTTACATTTTTAAAAGCGTTTAATGCAAAAAGTTGACCCATGAGAACGTATATTTTGCAAACAATAACAAAGACTGCAAGTTTTTCTTAATGAAAGTTTTACCCTTTGAAAGTTCTGACATCAAATGCTACATTTTTTGCTCTTAAAAAAATCAGATGCAATCAGCAGAGTTTGAGGAAGTTCAACCCCAACTCCCTTCTCTTGTCCATCACTGTACAAGACAGTTCCAGCTTCTAAAAATTCCTCCTGTCTTTCACTCAGCACCTACCATTTTGATGAGGCTGTGTTTTATTTAACATATGGTATCTGGAACATAATCGACAATATGTGTTCTCTGTTTGAAAATTATTGAAAGTTGTAAGAAAGAGGTTTAGTTAGTAAATCTTGGGGACTCCAGTGTTAAGTTCAAAAGTTCCTAGGTGCAAATCTAATAATGAATCTTCTTTATTTCCATTGAGATTGTATTACTTTCTTACAAATGTTATCATTAGCCTATTTTATATCTCAGACATTAAACCAATGTTATTATCAAGTGGTGTTTTATAAATAGCCAGTTCTTTAGCTCAGCTTTGAGTTTTTTTAGTAGAGGGTTGGGCCTGCTCGGTGATTAATATTTAACAGCTGCGGTACTATAACTGTACTAAGGTAGCATGATAATTTGCTCTATAAATTGGGGCTAGAATGAATGGTTTGACGAAAATTTGACTGTCTCTATTTTATTTATTGGAAATTAATTTTTATAGTGAAAAAGAATAAAGGCAACAATGCAACAGAAAGTGTAAGGAATATTAATGTAGTATATGGTGTCAACGGCAGTTCCAGAAATTCCAAGCCGGGAACTAAACCCTAAAAGATGAGCCTCATCCTGGAAGATCTGTAGAGCTCAATGAGGACATTCTGCAAATCCTGGTGGGACAAAATCTCATCATAACTGTTGAGAAACTAGCAGAGAAACTTGAATTTGGTCATTCAACCATTCATCAACACCTGTGTCAATGGGTTTCTCACAAATTGGGTCAATGGGTTCCTCACAAATTTTCTGAGTCTAATTGCATGCAGAGAGTGAATGTATGCTCTTCTTTGCTGCCATGTCTCACGAATGAACCTTTTTTGGACCAAATAGTAACTGGTGATGAGAAATGGGTTCTCTCTAAAAATGTCAAGTGCTGAAGTCAGTGGGTAGGGAAAGGAAAAATACTGGCACCCCAGGTTAAAGAAGGTCTTCACTCACATAAGGTATTGTTATTTGTTTGGTGGGATGTGAAAGGTTTAGTTCACTTTGAACTTTTAAACCCAAACGAAACGATAACAAAGGAAATCTACTGTGAGCAACTTGAGTAGCTTAAGTCAGCACCAGAAGAAAAATGACCGTCTTTGGTTGCAAGAAGAAAGATGCTCTTCCATCAGGATAATGCTTGGCCACATACAGTGAGGATGACATTTCAAAGGTTGGAGCTGTCTGAATGCTCCACCCACCATATTCGCTGGACATTGCCCCATCTGATTATCATTTATTCCGCAGTCATCAAAATCGTTTGGACGGAAAAATATGAATTCTGTAGTCAAGGTCAGAACAGTACTGGAGGAGTATTTTTCATCACAGACAACTGAATTTTGGAAGTGGGGCCTTGCAAGTCTACCAGAAAGATGGAAAAGCATTATAGAAAATGAAAGAGAGTATATTTTAGATTGAAAAATACTTTATTTATCTTAATTATGAAAAATAAAAGAATAAAAAAAACGCATTATTCATGGGACGATCCAATACTTGCTATACTGTAATTACCCATAGCAAGGCTAAAAATATATTGCAGAATAATATAGACACATATAATAATTCAAACTCTGGATCTGACCCCAAATTGAGGGCTCACAAAGGAGACAGTGATGTGAGGAATGCAAATAATAACAATAACCCCATAATGGCAAATTTTAAAGTTAACAATAAATCTGAAGATAATAATGTAAGTAATTATAGCAATCATACAAAAGAAGTTTATTAACAGCAGTAATAAAAGTTTATACAATAATGGAATAAGCAGAAATTGATATTAGGTTATAATTATATAACATCCCAGTTCCTTGGAACTCTCAACCCATTTTAGTTAACTTTCAAATATTGTGAGGTGCATTGAACTTTGAAGTTAAAAGCAGTTATCAGAGAACACTACATGAAATAAGGAAAGGTAGAATGAAAGAATGGTAGGCAAAGCATAGCAATTTATCTACTTGACAAGGTTTAATATTGAAATAACCAACTTTAGAATAACAGAATTAGAATCTATAACTTTTTGGTTCTAAGTGAAATGGCTTATTCTCTGAAGTAAGAAAACCAATTTTATTTATAATATAATGTCTGACATTCACAAACAAAACTTTTGTCTGTTATAGATAAGGGATCTTAGATATTAGACATATTTTGAAAACTTACAAAATCATGGAAAATATCTATAATAAATGCTCTGAAACACAAATATAAAAAATATTTAGTTTTGGTTCCTGAAGTCTTAGTTGAATAGAAGTTTAATAAATAAAATAAAAGCTGTAATTTAGAGATAAGAACTGACAAAGAGTCTTTCATGTAATAATAATAAAGACAAGTTATCTACTTTTTGCACAGAATTGGGTGTTTAGTGATGTTCCTTAATGAAGTCCAACAAAATTTGATTTTCCACTGATGAACATGTAAAAATATACACGTAATTCCTCAAAAGAATATAGATTAGGTATTACATGTGTGTGCGTGACTGAGTTAATATTCCCTTGTATTGATGTGTGCATGCTGGTTGTAAACAAATGTATCACTTTTGTTTTACACAAATGGTGACGTTTATTTGCAGCTCTCAGTAAAAACAATTCCAAGCAGTTTGATAGACTGAAGGAATCATTATCTCGCTTGGAAACAGGTGAGGACTGGTGACAAGAAGGACATTTATCTATTCTATCTTGTCTTGTCTCACCTGTCAAATTCTATCTTGTCTTGTCTCACCCATCAAAGCATCTAAATGTTGACGTTAAAATGGTATTAAAGGCATTAAATTTAAAAACAAGACATAATTTCAAAGGGATTCATACATTTTATTCAACTCATGTTTTTATTTTCAATTTTTCGACATTTCAAAATGTTTGCGGAGTATTTTATGAATTATTTTATCATTATATTTTTGTATCTGAGATGTAGATTACACCCCTCAAAAGTCCGTTGGCAGATCTTGGATGAGATAAACTACTGTGAAGACAGAATAAATATTTTGGCTAAGTTCACAGATGAATAACGAGCACAAGAAAGACAATATTAAAATCAATAACGTTGCTAGAAAGATTCATTATATCTGTGTGTAGAAGCTGTTTGTGATTATTTCGTTTGTGTGCTCCAGGTATTTTTGAAATTTACTCTGTAAAGTGGTTAGTGTTAGGAAGGGCACCCGGTCGTAGAAACGAAGCCAAAACAGACAACTGGACCCTGGTGCAGTCCTTTGGCTTACCAGTTCCTGTCCAGCTCAGACCAACATGGAAACAGACGTTAAATGATATTGTTGTTGTTGATAATGATGACGATGACGATGATGATGACGATGATGACGTCGACGATGATGACCATGATGACTCTAGGTAAAACATGTTTCTTCACACACGAAAAAGTGATTTTATGTGTGGATGGTATTATTTTATGAGTCGTAGAAACCTATAATAGATCGCTGTCAGAAGAAAATTTATAGAAATGTCTTTGAATGTCTCATAAAGCAGGAGAAGCTTTAGAGAATATTTATTGTCATTACATAAAATAACATTTTCGTTTAAATGAAGACTTTTATATACAATTACAAGAGCTAAGTGACGTATTCACTGAATGATTAACTTCAATCTGGACACAGACTTTGTAGAGAAGTTGCATGGAGCTATAAAACATCCTAAAAGTTTAAATAGCATCAATGTCTCCCTTAAATTGCAAGCCATCATCTTAGAAAAGAGAACAATAGTTAATGAAGTCCGGAGTTTAATACAGAGAGAAAAAAGACAGGCTGGTCATGGCTGGAATAGCTTTCATCATAGTTCCACTGGACCAGAGTTAACCTGTAACTAAACGACAACAGCAGTTTTCACAAATGAGTTAAAATTAAAATGGAAGATCAACTTCAGTTCTATTTTTTTTCTTGATTGACAACACTGTTTACGTTGGGCCATTGTTTTCTTGAGTTTGACTCTGTTTTTAGATCACACACACACACACACACACACACACACACACACACACACACACACACACACACACACACACACACACACACACACACACGCAGGCAGGGTGTTCTGGTTAAATTTGATGAGATTTTATACCTCATTTTCTTGTCCACAAACAGCTTGGCACATTGTCGTCGAACAGTCAACATTGTTGGAGAACATAAAAACTGAAGTTGCAATTGAGAAAAATTTAGCTGACATAGACGGCTGGAAGCCATCTGAATATTGGAAAAGAGTTACCTGTATCATAATGGTTCATGCTAGGTGTCGAAATGCAGACATCTTGATTACTATTCAATGCTCTGTGGACACTGTAACGGCTGTAAGACACGACGTGGACATCATGAAAACCAAATTTCCCCAAACTGTGACGGTCTTTGGATGTGTCCTTAGGGAAGGTAACGTCATGCCACCCCACATCTCTGAACAGGGCCTTAGGTTCAACTTAGCCAGCTATGTGAAGCTGCTGGAGACTGTAATGATACCCTGGTTGGAGAAGGTTACTACTGGAAAGCCATACGTGTGGAAGCAGGATTGGCATTGTTATTATAGCTCCGGAATGAATCAGAAATGGTTGTCGGAGAATTTCTAGGATTCCACCAGCCCCAATCTCTGACCCCTTAGTTTCCCTGATTGTAATCTCATGTATGTGTGAGGTGCAGTTGATAAATGTATCAATCGCTCTGCCTGCAACATCAGGACAGAGCTGGTGACGAAGAGCAAGGAAGTGTTTGAAGACCTTCCCAGGACACAGTGGGAAATGCATGCGCCAGGTTCTGGAGCCGTCTTGAAACTGTAACGGAAGCTGAGGGCAGCTACTTATAAGAGTAAACCGTCATCTCCCAGCTGTAATATAGTTGTTATTCTTTTGAGTTTTTAAACAATACTTTTATTTTGGGATGGGATTATTGTATATTCTTTTCCTTTTATGCACGGTCAAATTGAACTGAACACTCATTGCATGTATATATATATATACATATATATCTATATATATACAAAGAGAGAGTGGGAGAGAGAGAGAGAGACAGACAGACAAAGTGAAGTGTCATAGCAAATGGTCAGGGGTGGTGGGGAATAAATCATGGTAGAATAGTGTCGCAAACTTTTGCCATAGTAGAGAGCGATAGTGGGAGAGAAATACTCACAAAAGAGTGACACTGAACTGTGCCACAAAGTTGTGTCACAGTACAGAGAGATAATTGCCTATACTGTTGTATCAGAGATGAGTGTCACAGAAATGTGACATAGTGCTTGTATAGGGTGACATAAATCATGACGGAACAGTGTCACGGAACTATGTTAACGGGTTGTGTCAGAGTTGTGTGACAGAACAGGGAAGTAGAGGGGGGGGGGAGTTGATTTGATTCAAGAGAGAAAGCAATTGGATTTGTATTTATCTCTATTAAAATCAAAAGGGATAATATTAACGAACTTTTACTTCATGTTACAAGAACAAACACACACACACACACACACACACATACACACACACACTCTCTCTCTCTCTCTCTCTCTCTCTCTCTCACACACACACACACACACACACACACACACATGCTTAGATAGATAGATAGATAACTTTCTTTTATTGGCCACACAGGGCTGCACACAGAGGGGACAAATACAATTGTAGAGCTTTTCTTTTAGAAAAAAAATTCGATCAAAAGGGATCGGTAGAAAAGAAAAAACGATCAAAAAGGGATCGTATATCGTGTATCACAGTAAATGTTTAAGATCTAAAAAAAAATGTAACATTAGGTTTATCCATGGAGAGAAAAGCTTACGGAAAAGACCAGGGTAACCTCACCAGGGAATAGGCACATGAGAGCAAGGTGCTCTCTCTCTCTCTCTCTCTTTTTTTATTTTTCTCGATTTACAGGATCATGCTCAAAGAGGTATCATCACTCGCACGCACCACCTTTGCTACATTCACCCACCTTTTGTTAAAACTTTCACGAGACAATACCTGCCTCTCCATTCTCATCTTCCTTTCTATTATGCACAATATGCATAATAGGTATATACTTCCAGGATCTCACGTGGGAATTCTAAACGATACAACACATGCATAATACGTATTCAAGACTTCATAAGATTTACAAAATATATTTTTATGAACTTACAATTTCATGAATTACTTGACATTCAAAATCTATGGAATACCCATAAATGGTAAGATACATATTCACATACATCCAGAAAATGTATACTGGATGTATTAGTATAAATTCATATACATTTATAAATATGGGTATGCACAAACGTTCTTGCATAATGTAATTAATCGATGTTGAACGCAATTTTTTTGTAGAAGAACGTATGCCCAAAATGGAAAAGGCTTCAAATCTTTTCCTGTGTGCAAATCTAATATATCCTGTTCATTCGTTTTTTTTTGTTTACCTTGTTTTCCTGGTTTTTCCTTTTATAACATAATTCATACACATGTAGATATATACAGGTGTGCGTGCATGTGTGTGTGTGTGTGTGTGTGTGTGTGTGTGTGTGTGTGTGTGTGTGTGTGTGTGTGTGTGTGTGTGCGCGTGCGTAAAAGAATTTTAACACAAGAAGATGGAATGAATAATGAACAGACTTTATTACATATCACTACAACTGTTTCGGCGTATCAGTTGATAATTGTTGAAAGTTACATATATTATCGACATTATTACTATAAGGTTATTACACAGAGGATTAAAGATGGGGATAGAGTGAGTGAGAAACAGGGTGGTGGTGTGGTGGATGGTATATATCAATGTAGAGTGGGGAGGTGAGGGGGAGATAGAAGTAGGTGAGGAAGGAAGAGCAGCAGCAGAGGAAGTGTGAAGAGTCGCAGTGTCATAAATTTGTGGAGAGACGAGAGAGTAGGGAGATGAAGAGGTGGTGGTGGTAGTGGAGGGGAGAGAAAGGGATGAACTGTGACAGAGACAGGGGTCAGAGGTAGATGAGGATGATTATAGTGGCTGGGGCAATGAAGGTGGAGGAGGAGCATTGATAGTGGATATGGAAGAATGCTGAGAATGGTAGCAGATAGATGTGTTAAAAGAGAAGATATGGCAGACGTAAGATGTAACTGAAAGAGGAGGGTGGAATCACTGAAGGTATAAAAAAATGGCTGATGACTGGAGAGGAGAGGATAAGGAGAATGAAGGATGGAATTGAAAAGGAAGTGGTCCCAAGAACTGGTAGTGCAAAAGTAGGGATGAAACATGTGCCGATTCTTCTCTGAAAGGAAAAGAACAAACGTGTCAAAAATAGATGTTGACCCACAATGCGGAAATGACGGCACGAGAGGTGTGAGTGGCGAAGGAGAGAACTGTGTAGTGGACATGAGACATAAGTAGGAAGGGAGACAATGGTGACCTGGCATATGCGTGTGTGAGCAAGTTTGTGTGCACGTATGAAGCTAATGTGTGCGTGAATGGATGCGCACGTATGTGTGTGTGTATGTGTGTGTGTGTGTGTGTGTGTGTGTGTGTATAGAAGCTGTATAGAGGTGTTTGGTGGAATAGAAGTGACAAAACTGATAGGTATAGGGAAGTGTATGTGTGTTATATGGGAAGATGGATATGGAAGGTGCTAGCATTTGCATAGCAGGAAGAAGAAATGTGAGTGTGTTTGTGTGTGTGCTGCCTGAACGTGAATAGTGTGTATGTGGTGTTGAGTAATGTGGAGTAGGTGCATGAGGGGTAGAAGTGAAGGGACAGTGGGAAGGTAAGAGGTGTGTTTGTGTGTGTGAAGGGGGAGTTTAAATGAAAAGGGGGGAGAATTCAAACTGTGAAGGACTGAAGTATGGTGGGAAAAATGAATTCCTGCTCCAGACGGGGACGGAAGTCTAGGTTGAAGGTCCATCTGAATACAGACATATTACAGGGAATGACCATTCAAACGGAATGGTGTGAGATCAGAATGTCCGATGTCCTGAAAGTGTTCAGCAAAATGGTCAGTCAAGTATTGACCAGTTTGTTCATTGTACAGAGATGGGCAAAGAAAGTGGAGAATGCAGTGAATCCAATTGCTAAAGGTGCAAGGGAAGGTGCAAGGGTGATGTGGAAGGGTCAGCTGTGGATACTGATGAAGACGATGGTGTTGGAGAGGAAAGGTCAAGTGCAACAGCATGGGCAAGAGGGAGGAAATTAGTCAAGTTGAGCACCAGGAGTGGGGAAGAAGTTATGCACCTGTAGGTCACATTGATTACAGGTGAGTTTGAAGGAAGGGAGGGATGGAGTGGAGAAGATGTGGGAGGTGGAGAGGTCGGTTATGAGCTGATGGAAAGCATTTAAAATAGACACAAATAACAAAATGAATGCTGCATGTAAGGAGAAACCGTGCTGGTGCCACATAAAAAGCACCCCTGCTGGGGCCATATAACAAAAGCACCCAATATACTTTGTAATGTGGTTGGAAGGGTTTCCAGCTGTAAAAACCAAAGCAGACAATTGAAGTCTGGTGCAGTCCTCTGGCTTGCCAGCTCCTGTCAAACCATCCAACCCCTGTCAGCATGGAAAATGGCCGTTGAATGATGATGATTATGATGATGATGATAAATTATAGGGAGAGACCAAGAAAATAGATGTGTCCCTGACATTTCAAGCTTACTTTTGAAATTAAAAGTCTTAGTTTGGGTAACATTAACCCTGGATAGGGCAGACGTTCTGCTGAGTCAGAGAATTGTTAAACAGATTTAATGCAAAAGTGTTGACTAAGAGTTAAAAAGAAATCTGATTAAAAAAGAGAAAAAGCCACCAGTTCCATGTTCAGACAGTTCCTAATTGCTTTTCACTGCAAATGACTTGTATTTTTATTGGAATATTTGTTGATTTAATGTTACCTTTCAAAGATCAATCAACAGATTTTTTTGTTTGATTCTTGTCTTCAATTTCTCACAGTTGTTTCATTTTATTTTACATTATCTTTTTTTATGACTTAAACAGGAGAATAAAAAAGGGCGGGGGGGAATCTGCAGTGAACAAGTCAAAGAGGATTGTTAATAATTGGTTTCTATTTGGAAGAAAACCAATAAGTAATTGATCAAATCATGACATTTACAGCCTTGTTCTTTTATCAATAATCACTCGAGGAAGTCTTCTTCAATGTATCTGTACATTATCTTTGACATAGATTTGTTACATGGCAGTTGAGGCAGCAGCAGCGGCAGCAGCAGCAGTAGTAGTAGTAGTGCAACTACTACAATTATAAACGGTGTCAGACAGCACAATTATTATCTTCATCTTGTCTACTTCTATGACAATGTCCCATCTCCGCACAGTAAGGGCACCACTCTTACTTGCTCATTTCTCCAACCGAACAACGATCATTTGTAAACTTGGCTCGGAAACGGATTTAAAGCTGCATCAGTGTAATCTGCATCTCCCGTCCAGCCTCTGAGGTGGCGGGGAGCCATTATGTGAACTGGTAACTATTTCTAAAATTCCATTCTACTATCTTAAAAAGAAATCAGCCCATCAGAAAATATAATCTTAGATGTACAGTTCCTGAGAGACGGATGTGATGGCTATGAGTGGAATGTCTTTCCTCATAGGTCTACTCAATCATGACCAGTTTATGATTAAACAACAACAGTAGCAGCAACAACATCAACCATTTCTTTTTTGAAGAGTAAAATGTTAAAGAATATCATTGTGCATCCAACCCTCACATCTAACAACATAAATGTACACACACACACGCACACACACACACACACACACACACACACACACACACACACACACACACACACACACACACACATGCACACACACACATGCACACACACAAGACAAACATGTCAGGAATTCCATAGAAAACACGTACGACATTCAATAGACATGTGCACATACAACGATGGAGGAGTGTGAAAAGGACAAGAACTTGGAATGCCATGACTTTTGTTTGGAAGGTGAGTTCTCCAATCGCAGTGTAGGCTGCACCAATCTTGCAATTGCTGGACAGGTAACTTCCGAGGTAAAGGAAAGCCTCCATGGTTTCCAGGACACTGTTATGTAACCTTATGACACTTGTCTTGGCTGGTGGCTGCCTGTGCAACGATCTTCATCTTCATTATGTTTGTGGCCAGACCAATTTGAAGATTTGTATACCCACAACCGCCTAAAGAGCAGAAACTGGGTGCACCAAGAGTGTCAACTGAACTAAACTAGCCAACACACTCAACCCAATGTTTTCCATTGGAAATTTATCCAATGCCATTATTTTAAATTGCTTAATTAGTGAATTATTTCCAGCCCTAAAACTAAATTTTCTCAATTGTTTTAATATGCAGTAAAGGTTACATTTCCCTGATGAGGTCTAATAAGAGAGAAACATGTCAGTAGTTGTAGTTTATGAATACTAAAGATAAAGTTCTCTTCCTACAGTAGTATGTCTATTTAATTTTTCTAAATTTAAATTTAGCAGTTCCCCCCCGCTTTTCCCTAATGACAAAAATTATTACGAATCTCTTTTGTCATTAATGGCTTTTTTCTTGTTCTGAGTTCAATTTTAATCAAAATAGATCATTTTTGGCACACAGCATTAATGATGTTAGCTCCATCTAGGGAAACGTTCTGTCATTCATATCAACACCAGTGTTTCTCAACCCTTTTTCCCCTTGTGTAACCCTTAAAATAAATTACGTCTCAAAGAAGCCCTGCACAAAAATTTTTTTATACCATATTTTTCTCATATTTTTTTGTCATAGTTCACGTGGTAAATATCACATACATACACACACACACACACACACACACACACACACACACACACACACACACACACACACACACACACACACACATGCATATATATATATATATATATATATATATATATATATATATATATATATATATATATACATACTTGGGATGAGGTGGTGAAGTACGACCTTTAAACATTGGGCCTTACCGAGGCAATCACTAGCAACCGGGACCTTTGGAGATATGCTGTGCTTGAGAAGACCCAACAAACCAAGTGAGACCATAGCCCATGGCCTATGCCAGTGGGTGTAACCAACCCATTCATGAATACCCCTCATTCATTGGACAATAAACCTTGCTTGTGAAGACCTGTTGAGGCAAGTGGAATCAAAATCAAAATTGCTGACGTGGCCGACAACAATACCACCTCATTGGCACTCTTGCTAGTGGAACGTTAAAATCACATCTGAATGTGTGGTGTAAGCAGGCCACTTATGAGCACCCCTCATTCATTGGACAATGAACTTTGCTTGTGAAGACCCATTGAGGCAAGTGTAAATCGCTGACGTGGCCGATGACAGTACTGCCTGATGGGCACTCGTGCCAGTGGAATGTTAAAAGCACTTCCGAGTGTGATTGTTACCAGGGCCACGGATTGGCTCCCGTGCCGGTGACACACGAAAAGCACCATTCCAGTCTGATCATTGCCAGTGTCGCCTTACCGGCACATGTGCCAGTAGCATGTCAAAAGCAACATTCGATCATGGTTGTTGCCAGTGCCGCCAGACTGGCTCCTGTGCAGGTGACATGTAAAAACACCTTTTAAGCGTGGTCGTTGCCAGAACCGCCTGACTGGCCCTCATGCCGGTGGCATGTAAAAAGCACTCACTACACTCTTGGAGTGGTTGGCGTTAGGAAGGGCATCCAGCTGTAGAAACTCTGCCAGATCAGATTGGAGCCTGGTGCAGCCCTCTGGTTCACCTGTTCTCAGTCAAACCGTCCAACCCATGCCAGCAGGGAAAGTGGACGTTAAACGATGATGATGATGATGATGATATATATAGGGTGTCCATAAATTACAGACATCACTAAACATATCCCCAATGGTTGTTATATTTTTTTGATAACATAATAGGTTAGATAGGACGATGTCTATATGACAATAACCAATAATATGTTGTGCATGTTTAGTGATATTACGATAAATGAAATTGGCATTGGCTTATCTCACTCTTTCTTGCAGAACCTCTAGGAATTTTTTGCGGAATGTTAGGGTTCCAGGGAACCCCAGTTGAAAAACACTGACCTGTGAAAAAGGACAGAAAAGGTTCAGTGTATGAGGAGACCACCACCACCTCCACTATAACTACTACTGCTGCTGCTGCTGCTGTATGCTGATATCAAAATCTGACAAAGTAACAGCTGCAGCCGGAGAAGAAATAACTGTGAACGATGTAAACTACAGGAATTACAAATGCAAAGTGCTCAAGGGATGACAGGATTGTTGAAGTTGTGGAAAATATGGACCCAGTCAATGTAGAAGACGAAATACAGAGTAATTTGGCCGAGATTGAAGTAAAAACAATGGAGAGTATCTATTTTTCACTTAGGACAAGCAAAGAATTTAAGAGTCAGCCAAGTCTGCAGCAGAATAATGTTGATGATGTAAAATAAAGCGTTTTTCCAACGAATCACCAACAAATAATAACCAAAGGAATTTGAATAAAAGTTAACACAGCATTTTATGTTGATAGGATACATATACATGTGTGTGTGTGTGAGTGTGTGTGAGTGTGAACACATCTATGTGTAAATACGATTAATGTTAACACATAAAATACAGTCTGCATACTTGTCTGGGCATTTCGATTTCCACGTGACTTCATATGATTCACGTATCCTGCTTTTGACAGCAGAACACGATCACACACAATATATATCCAATGTTCACTGCTGATTACAGTCCCAATTGTTCCTTTGCGGCAGGCCCTTTTCAGTTCAGAGTGCTGAATCATCTTTTCCTCCCAGGCATTGCAACCAGTCCTAACAGCACCTCTCCACCTGTTCTAGTCTAGAAAATTATTTTCCCAGTCATTTTTCTTCATACCTAGTTTTTTCAGGTTTTCCTTCACACAGTCCTTTTACCTTTTCCATGGTTTATGTTGCCAGAGTTGAGCTCACCATAAAAAATATGCTTTGACCATCACTTACCTTTCATTCTAATAACATGACCAGTCCATCTCATTTGAACCAAAATAACATATTGTTTATTTGAGCTACAACATTTGATGCACAAAACTTCTGTCTCTTGTATGAAACATTCTCACTTGTCTCCCAAGAAATATCTGAGGCACTTTTCATATGATGCCTTTAAGTGGTCCACGTCTTACTTGAACAAAGAAGTGCAGTCAATACACACGCTTTCTAGACACTGATTTTTGTCAGCAGGGAAATACCTCTATTCACCCAGACTTGCTTTTCAAGCTTTCCAACTGCAATATTTCCCTTCCCTATTCGATAATACATCTCTGTATGAAGACTACCATCTCTTGACAGTCTGCTTCTAAGATAAACAAAGGTGCCAATGACTTCTAAATTTGTTCCTTTCACGAAAATGTTTGGTTCAGAAAGGGTGGAAGATATATATATATGTATATATATATATGTATATATATATATATATATATATATATATATATATATATATATATATATATATATATATAGGTTATGAGCGGTAGTGGTGTCAATGAGACCCAGAGTTGTCAGGTAATGCTGAGCAAGTGCTGTGGATAGACCATAGTTAAGCTCCAGGTTTGGTGATTATACGAATAAGGGGGCCAACGTAGGTCATATATCAGCATGTGTATATAAAAATTTACTTTTCATAATGAGATAAAATACCAAAGCTGTGTATAATATAGAACATTTATAAATAGAAGGTCTTACAGCTGTTTCCAGGGTATTTATTATATCCCTTCATCGGAGACGGTGTGAGAAGACGGTTAAGCAATTTAGATTAGATACGAAATAGAGAGTGAATTGGAGTGAATTTAAGATATCAATGGAAAAGGTTGCTGCTTACTCAAATTTTTAAATATTTTGTGGCAAGCAAACATTTTCTCTTCATTACTCTTTAATGTTTGAGGCTCTCATTTAGTAATGACTTGTTTGCTCTGAGACTTGTTATAAAGTTGTTGCATCTTAAGTTTCTTCTTGAGTAACTGGTTCAGATTTTGTTGATAACTATATATTACTTAGATTTTTCAAACTGACAGCCATAACCAGTTTTGGTATCTTTTGTGTTTTTGCTCATCTCATGGCTTTTTTTAAAATTGACTTTTGTGCTCCATATTTCTCCAAACATATTTTACTATTGCAATCGAAACAAAATGTTTTCTTGGAAAAATTACATAAGAAAGGATTGTGTTTTAAAATCAGTATTAAATACTGGATTAATAAGGAGACATTGTGCTATAAATAAGCATTGAATTTTGTGTGTGTGTGTGTTCTAACAAGTCATAAGGTTCAGCCACTAAGTTTTTTGAAGCAAGATTACAATGTCTCCAAACATATTTTGTAGGGGCTGTGTGGGACATTTGAGCACAATGTAGTCTATTGTTTGAGAAAATGCTCCTCACAGCTGACATGTAAGGAACTGAGGACATTTCTTCATAGATTCTCCTTCCTATATATACATCTAATCATCTCAATTTGGCTGGACTGATGGTGTTGTCTGGATTTTGCAATCCTCTGCCCCCTTCTTTTTATGGTAGGTAGAACCTGTCACTGTTACTTTTAGGGTGGTATGCACAGTGAATTGTAGAGGCGCAATGGCCCAGTGGTTAGGGCAGCGAACTCGCGGTCGGAGGATCACGAGAATACTGAAGATTCTCCCTCCAAAACATAATTTCAAGCACTATCAAAAGAAATTTTGCTTTGATGTATTAGTAAAAAGAACTATAATTGTCTGGGGGGGGGGGGTGCCCTCAGTCTCTGGGTGTGTACAACAGAAGATTAGGTTTGTTTCACAAACTTTTAAAATTTTATTTACATTAATTACATTCTACATCCAAAACACTACAATGGCTAAAAAATAAATGAAAGCACATAATCAAATGTACAAATATGGAACTATTTGTTGTCTCTTTAAAGTTGAAGACACAGCCAAAATATGGCTTTTAAATCAAATTTATTGACCTTTCAGTCAAATATTTTAGATGTGAGAGGGAAAAGAATTTCAAAGATTTCCTGAAGTTTTAGATTTGATGGGTTAAATTTTATACTGTCGGTGTTATTGAAAACTTGGCACCAAACTATATGAAAATACTTTCTCTTTCTGCAGCAGCCTGTTTATTCAAGATTGATGCTTTACCAATATGAGAATTCATTCCTCATTCACCTAAATGTCTTAACCCTTTAGCATTTAAACCTGCCCTATCCGGCCCAAAATATTCTCCTTGTTTAATGTTCAAAGTGGCCAGACCTGGCCTCTCACATCTAACCTAAAATGTCATTCTTAAAATAATCAATCACATTTGCAAATCTCAAAGCTGTGATATATTGCACAATCAATTCAAAACAATGGGAATAAATAAGCATTAGAAATGACAGGATCATCTGAATGCTAAAGGCTTAATTTGTTTATCAAAGATCATACATTGTAGACTGGACAATCTCTTGACTGGACAATCTCTTGACTGGACAATATCTTGACTGGACAATCTCTTGACTGGACAATCTCTTGACTGGACAATCTCTTGAATGAATACTGTTAAATGGTCTTACAATGTTTCCTACCATTTAAAAAAAATGTTAGATATGATATAAGGATGTTTCAGCTTCTATTTTTAGCAAATTAAACAACCACATAGACTTGTGCTAATTAGCTAATGGCATAACCATTGCATAATCCAGTCCCATTTACAGTAACACATGGAAGAGGATGGTGTGGTCAGGACTGAACTATCTTTGATCTTAGATCTGTTTGATCAAGTCTGGCCTGGGGTTAAACAATAACAACAAAAACAACAGTAATTATTAAAAATTAATGACAGATCGTTAAAGTCAAAAATTGATTGATATTGCTTTAAAGCAAGAAATTTAATTGCATAATTTTAGAAAAATTGCATAAATTAGAAGCGAAATTATTGACAAGGTGACAGTGAACCTCATTTGAAGAATGTAAAACAAAAACCAAAGAAGGCAAAAAAGAACTCAAAGATATTCGAGGTAGAAGTACTGAATATTAAATTCTGCTAATGAATAAAATGAATATAATTATTTTTATAGAAACAATCATCCTCATCATTTAACATCCATGCTCCATGCTATCATAGGTTGAATGCTTTGGCAGGGTCCAATGGACCCAAGAACTAATCATGCTCCACTCATCATCATCATCTTCAACATCATCATCATCATCATCATCATCATTATCTTCATTGTTTAACGTCCGCTTCCCATGCTAGCATGGGTTAGACGATTTGACTGAGGACTGGTGAACCAGATGGCTGCACCAGGCTCCAATCTGATCTGGCAGAGTTTCTACAGCTGGATGCCCTTCCTAACGCCAACCACTCCGAGAGTGTATTGGGTGCTTTTATGTGCCACCAGCACGAGGGCCAGTCAGGCGGTACTGGCAATGGCCACACTCAAAATGGTGCTTTTTACGTGCCACCAGCACAGGAGCCAGTCAGTGACCCTGGCAGCGATCATGCTTGGATGGTGCTCTTAGTGCTCCACTAGTATGGATGCCAATCATGCAGTGCTGTCATCGAATATGATTTTGATTTCAATTTCGATTTCACTTGCCTCAGCAGGTCTTCGCAAGCAGAGTTTAGTGTCCAATGAAGGAAAGGTACGCATAAGTGGGCTGGTTACACCCCTGGCAGAGGCCATGGGTTATGGTTTCATTTGGCTTGCCGGGTCTTCTCACGCACAGCATATTTCCAAAGGTTTTGGTCACTACTCATTGCCTTGGTGAGGCCTAATGTTCGAAGGTCGTGCTTCACCACCTCATCCCAGGTCTTCCTGGGTTTACCTCTTCCACAGGTACCCTCAACCATTGTCTACTTTAAAATGGTTTCTACAGCTGGATGCTCTCCTTAACACCAATCAGTTCACAATGTGTCCTAGGGGCTTAAATCTAACGATAATAATTTCACTTCTACAAAAAAGAAAATTGTTTTGAAAAATATCCTGAATTTTAGTAGTGGTCAGTAAAAATGTTTTTAATGTATGTATTGGCACAGACAGAAAGACAGACAGACATACATACAGACATACATACATACATACATATAAAAGTTAGAAAGATACAAGCACTTGAAGTGTGTGTGTGTGTATACATATACATACTTTATGCTCGAGAGAGACCCCTTCGGTCAAGAATGATCATGGAATTGCATGTAGAAAGTCCAGACAAGGTTGTTTATGGAAGACTAGCAGTCGGCCATGCCTACCAGCCTGTCCTCTCCATGCCACTAATGTTATCCCAAAGAAGGGCAAAAGGGGCCGATACAGCTGGGCACCAGTGATGCTGCAACTCATTTCTACAGCTGAGTGAACTGGAGCAACGTGAAATAAAGTGTCTTGCTCTGCACTTGGGGGCGGGGGTGACATTAAGTGCTTCTTGTGACTTGATTGTTACTTTGTTTCCAGGTCGTAGCCGTGGCACCAGCTTTCGTCAGCAGTGATGACCTACGAAAAAGGTTCAGTTCAACTTCCAACTATTCTTTCAGTTCACGGCACACATTCAACCATGACTGCTTTTGATCTTCCGCGAGCAAGTGAGGCATAAATTTTGCTGCAACTCTTTTCATTTGCAATTCTTTGCTCAAAATTTGTTGGCAGGAGTTCCAAGATATACCAGTCATACCAACGAACTCGTCAATTGTTCGGTGAATGTTTTCATTTGTTTGGGAGGTCGACAGTCGCTCTGAATGAGGTTGGTCTTCAAACAACAAGTGACCATTCCTAAAGCGTCAGAACCAGTTGTAAACTTGGTTTTTGCTCATAGCAGCATCTTTGTAAGCTGTTTGAAGCATGACAACTGTTTCAGCCGCCATTTTCTCCTGTAGAAAACAAAATTTCATGGAAGCACGCTGTTTCTTTATTTCAACTATCGCAAAAATCGACAAACAGGGAAGAATCACTGTGAAACAAAGATACACCATGTGGCTGTAGGACTATACTCGATGACTGATGCCTGAAGGTCGCATCAAGTGGCTTCTGTCGCTAGAAGCCACTTGATGTGACCCTCAGGCAACATTTCCTGTTACTTTTGGGTATTCCCTCTTATACATACACGCATTTATATATCGTTTAACGTCCGCTTTCCATATATATATATATATATATATATATATATATATATATATATATATATATAGACACCATCTTCCTCATCATCATCATCATTATCATTTAGCATCCACTTTTCCATGTTTGCATGGGTCAGACTGAATTCACTGAGGAAGGTTTTCTATACGTGTGTGTGTGTGTGAGTAAGTGTGTGTGTGTGAGTAAGTGTGTGTGTGTGTGTGTGTGATACTTAGTGCAAATACATAGTGATAAGTCAAATTAGTTGCTGTATATGTCCTGAGATAACATCTCTGATAGACGTACAGTGTTAAATAACACAAACAATATATAATAAGTAACTGGCAAAACTCATCCAGTGGTGGTGGTGGTATTGCTAGTCATGTATTTCTGTCTTTTTGGGGCTTCTTCAGGAGCAAGTACCCATTGGTAATCACATGCTAAGTCTAAATCTGTTGTAACTGATATAAGAAAACAGTGACTGTAGAATCACTGATGTTGTAATTAGCCAACCAGCAGAATAAAGATTCATTATGTGCAATAGAGACAATATCTGTGCATCATACTTAATGTGAATACATCAGAGAAAGACAATTTTCATTTAGTACTGACATATTTTTGTGTCATTTAACACAATACGTCCATAAGATACATTATCTCCAGGTGAATACAGCAGTTCATTTGGCTTTTTGTGATGTCTTTGCATTAACTATGATACACAGACTACTATTTTACTTTAATACTGGTTTTGTTTCCCATAGCAAAATGCGCACGCATGTGTGTGTGTGTGTGTGTGTGTGTGTGTGCAAGTGTGTGTGCTCTAACATGGTCATAGTGTTTTGATTGGAACATGCAAAGGGATAAAAGAAGATATATATATATATATACATACATATATAATGATGGTGATGATGATGAATGTATGTATGTATGTATGTATGTATATGTATATATGTATACATATATGTTTATACATATATATACACACACACACACATACACACATACATTTGCAGGCAAAGAGTTACATATACACTTTATTCAAGGGTATGTTTATCATGGTATGTATAAACAGTCATATCTCTCTACACAAATATAATATACACACAAATAATATAAACTTAAGTAAATCTAAGTTATCCGCATCCATTAAGAGGATTATTCACTAACAGCATCTATTCTTGAGTAGTAATCTCCTTATTCTGCTTTAAATATAATTCATAATTTCTAACATGCACAGGTATATCCATACAAACCGATTCAGTCACAGATGTATAGATTTACATAGAGACATATATTCATACATTATACATGTATTATATGTGTGTGTGTGTGTGTGTTAATATATATATATATATATATATATATATATATATATATATATATATATGTAGTTACGTAGATGCACACAAACACAGTTGTGTATGTATGTAAGTAAATGTAAGGGTTGTATAACCGAATGGTGAAGAACTTTACTTGATAACTTCTAGGTTCTGGGATCAATCCCACTATGGAATATGCTCTATAGTAGACAGAAACTGTAGGAAAGCCCATTAGATGGATTGTACCTGTAATTCAAAAGGAACATCCTTCTTACTCACTGTATCACACTGGTTCTGTCTGAGTCACATTGATTCTTTCTCTCCACCCCCCTTCTCTCTCTCTCTATCTATCTTAAACTCTCTATCTAGCTCTAACTCTCACGAGGGAAGTAATGCAGTTGTGCAGAACTTGTAGGGATGAGATGGGGACATAGAGAAATGGATGGAAAAAGGGGACGGAGAATGTTATTCTGAGAATAACTTTACAATGGCATGTAAAAAGCACCATTCGAGTGTGGTCGATGCCAGTGCCGGCAAGACTGGTCCCGTGCCAGTGGCACATAAAAAGCACCATTTGATGCTGGTCATTGCCAGTGCCGTCTGACTGGCTCCCATGCCAGTGGCATGTAAAAAGCACCATTCAAGCGTGGTCAATGTCAGTACTGCCCGACTGGCTCCCATACTGGTAGCATGTATAACAGCACCAACTACACTCTCAGAGTGGTTGCTGTTAGGAAGGGTATCCAGCTATAGAAACTTTGCCAGATCAGATTGGAGCCTGGTGTAGCCTCCTGGCTTGTCAGCTCTCAGTCAAACCGTCCAACCCATGTCAGCATGGAAGGCAGACATTAAACGACGACGATGATGATGATGTAAGCATCGGTTTGGAAAAGTTTAATGAAGCCAATTTGCTTTAGCTGACTGCTCTCCTTGTTGCTTCTGAGCCAAGTAATAATACTACCCAATTAGCTAGACAAGTTTTCACAGAAAGCAAGGACACTGCGTGTATGACAGTGACACTCATTTACAACCATCATGCAATGCTAAGACAAGGAGACACAAACATACAAACATGCATACATATATGTATATATGTATATATGTATATATGTATATATATGTACATATATATATATATGTCATCATGTAACATCCATCTTCCATGCATGCATGGGTAGGACGGTTGACAGGAGCCAGCCAGATAGAATAACTACCCTAGGCCACTGTGTCTGTTTTGGCAGGGTTTTTACAGTTGGATGCCCTCCCTAACACCAACCACTCTGCAGAGTGGACTTTTACATGGCACAAGCACAGGCAAAGTTAGTTTTGGTGAGATTTTTACAGCTGGCTGCCCTTCCAAATGCCAACCATATTATAGTGTGGACTGGTTGCTTTTAACGTGAAATTCTAAATGCATCTCACCTATTTGATTTGTTCACTAAAATTATTCCAGATGGCAACCGACAAAAATTTTGCTACTTTTCAAGATGAGGTATATTAATTTGAAATAATTAAAATACAGGTACAATCAATACAAGATTTTATTCTTTCAGTAAATATTTCATACCTTGGTGTGGAATTATTTTTTTTCCACAATTTTCTTCAGGTGCATTCAACATATCTGACCTCCAAACCATTCGCAAGCCATATTTTTCTGGAAAAGAAAGGTGGGAGGGGTGGTGGGGACCTCAAAGTTTCCCACCAAGGGACTTTTGTTTCGTGGGTCTTTTTTTCATTTCCTGGTTATTTTGCATGCTTTCAACAAATGTGATATCAAAATCATGGGTAAACGGCTCCTTTTCTCCAGAAAAGGAAAGATTTGGTTGCAATTTCTAGCATTCCTTGCTACCACGTAGCAGCTATTTGCGTTCACACCGAAATATTTACCAATATTTTTGCTTCCATTTATTTTTTCCACTTTATGGAAGTCAATATTTTCTCTGTTGACATCCACCTCAGTGAGGTCATGGATCAAGTGGAAACAGATCAATCACTGTTCCCTCTATGACAGGACAAAGAATTTTCCCACTGTCTTTGCAAGTAACAACAAGTGGATGAATTTGGTTTCAAATCCAGGCAGGGCCAAACGAGATTCAACAAGTTATTTATAATGATAAGTGGCATTATATCAGGGTTGAAAGATTTGCCCGTACAATATTAAATCTGCTAAGACAATCTGAAAACAATAGAAACTTTTAAATGTTTACTGGTTTTTATGAAATTTTTGAGTTAATGGAAGCTAAATGTAACGGAAGTTAATTAGTCCGATAATAATTTTCAAAGTTAACTTAAAAGTTAAATCGTTAACATAAATGTTAACTTCCTTAATTAACAATTAATGGATTAACAGACTAATGTCCAGCTCTGTACCTATATATACATACACATATACATACCTATGTACACACACACACATATATATATGTATGTATGCATATAGCTGTAAACGAATTTTTTTTTATTTAACCAAATGACTACTTATCCAAAATTAGCAAAGAACCAAAGAAATTTCAATTAACTCTTCAAAGCAATAACGACTGCAGCTTCTAAATGCTGTTGATTGCTTGAAGTATTTTCCCTGGAAGTGGATGAATGTAGGAATTAGAACAGCTTTGGGAGTAATCTTGAAGAATAAAGACTAATTTATATTAATTGATGAAGAGGTTATTGAATTTGTTAAAGAAGAGGAATGAAATATTTTAACCTTTAATGCAAATATATGGAAAATTTGCTGGTGAGATGGTGTAGGGTTTTCAACAATCCATGAAAGAAGTCAATTACTTTAAATGTCATGTTTATATAAGAAAGAGAAGTTGTGTGGAAACATTTAGCTTTTCTTATAATAAAGATTTCCTGCACAAAGGGACAAACCACGTATAATCAATTAAATGAACCCAGTATATAACAGGTATTTTATTGACCTAAGAAGACTGAAAGGTAAAGTGGAATTTGGCAGGATTTGAATGGAAGATATGAATGTATGGAAGCACAAACTAAATTATTTAAACTAAAGTTTTATCAATTCTGTCATTGGTCATTCAACCATTCGTAAATCCTGTACAATCTATTCATTATCACTCATAAATTTTATATATTGTGTTTACCACTATTCATCAATCATGAATATTGTTAATCAACATTCATAAATCCTGCATATTCTGCCTGTCAATAACCACTCATAAATATTATATATTCTGCTACTGGTCACTCATAAATTCTGTAATATGGAGGAAGTTAAGACACCACAAGTCTGCCTGTTTTGTGGGGAGAAAACAATTGATTAAATAAACTCCCAGATATGACTGGTATTTTGTGTTATTGACCTCTGAAGAATGAAAAGTTAAGCGGACCTAATGGAAAAGTAAACAAGAACTTAAGAGGAAACAATAAAACAGCACATAATATTTTTCTCATACTTTACTCATTCTGTGAATCCCCTGCAATGGAGGTCTGCTGGTTTTATCAATCTGTCTCCTAAAGTTCTCTTAATTCTACTATCCACTGCTTTGACATTCTACCAATTCTACCATCCACTACCAGGATAATGGATGGTAGAGTTTTCAGTTATTTCCTATCAGCACCAACTCTGCAATCTGCCTGTCTGTCTGTGTGACTATCTTCCTATCTGCCTATGAGTCTCTCTCTCTCAGCCTATCTGTGCATTTTGTATGTCTGCCTTTCTATCTCAGCACACAATTATTTCTAATCAGTTATTTACTACTCTCTATATTAAATATCTTAACACCAACTCACCTTTAGTTTCATTGTACAGAAGACATTTCAGAATTTATTTAGAATCTCCAGAATTCATTATTCCTATACCAACGAATGGAGGACAGGTTTTTATGTTTATTTAGTGATTTATTCATCAACTCAGTGACAGTTTTACTTTAGTGGTCACAAGATCAATACTTGTCCAGCATTTAAAGTTACTCTTGCCAGATAATTGAAAGTATTACTCCTTGGCCGATGGCATTTTCCCTTGCTGCATTTCTAGTTAAATTAATTTTGCTAATATTTTCTCATGAATAGATAAAGTAATGTTTGTTGGTTGAGAAAGACTTTTTTCTAAATACAAGAAACAAAAGGAATGGATGCCTTAGAAGACTGTGGGGTTAAAAATTGTATTTATGATGAATAATAGTATCAGCTTGACATTTTAGGATGAAATATAAATAATATAATATAGATTCATCATCATCATCATCATCATTGTTTAACTTCTGCTTTCCATGCTGGCATGGGTAGGACAGATGACAGGAGCCAGCCAAGTAGAAAAACTTCCTTAGTTTCCACAGGGTTTTATGGCTGGATGCCCTTCACAACACCAACCACTCTGCAGAGTGGGCTCAGTGCTTTTTATGTGGGACTAGCACAGGTGGGGTCAGTTTTGACATGATTTTTTACAGCTGGTTGCCCTTCCAAATGCTAACCATGTCACAGTGTGGACTGGATGCTTTTGACGTGGCACCAGCACTGACAGGGTCAACATGTAACTCGCAAGATGAGGAATTATGAGAGGGGGGGAGGAGGTATATGAGGAGGGGAACTTGTGTCAGAGGGTGAAAGGTTAGAGGGGGACAGAGAGACAGAGGCAGAAACAGGTGTCTTACTATAGAGGAGGTACATGGTTATCCAGTGAGAGAGTGAGAGAGAGAGAGAGAGGGGAGAGAGAAAGAAAGAGAGTGAGCGGAAGAGAGAGGGGTACGAGATAGAGGACAGAAACAGGTGTGCTGATGTAAAGGAGACACTTAGTTACCTGGTCAGAGGAAAAACAAGAGATGGTGAGAGTAATCAAGAATGAGGGCAGAAATAGGAGTGCTGCTCTAGAAGAGATACATGGCAACCCAGCCAGAGGGAAGAGCAAGGGAGAGAGAGAGAGAGAGACCAAGAATGAGGGCAGAAATAGGTGGCAACTCAGCCAGAGGGAAGAGAGAGAGAGAGAGAGAGAGAGAGAGAGAGAGTAGGAAACAGCAAAAGTGTAAGAGAGATTGAGGAGAGAGATGGTGAAGTGGCAGGGTATACTCAGAGCATAGATGGAATGGTAAAGAAGAGAGGGGTATGAAGGTCATAATAAACCCACACAGACACAAGTAAGGAATGGGGATTGGGACAACCTGGGTAGAAAAATGGGGAGTGGGGGAAAGCAGTGAACAGAGCAGTGGGGGGGGGGCAGGAAAGGGGATTGGAAGACAATCATAGTTTATGAAGAGAAAATGTGAGGGAGAGAAAGATGCTGTTTAAAAGAAGAGATGTAGTTTGGTTTCTTGGGGTAGAGTGTGTGAAAAGGTTGTTATGTGTGGGTGGGACACAACACTTCTAGCCCTCAGTTTTGCCGATGTGGGCTGATCTTAAGATTTTTAAGAGAAAATCAAATGTTTTGACTGTAGAAGACATTTAAAAATGATAAATTCACAATTAAATATGAATAAACAATATATGATTGAGAAATTTGTACCAAGCAAGGTTTTGGCTTTTGTTGGATCCAGAGAAGATTCAATGAGAGAATGTAGACTCTTTGCTCTTAGCAATAATTCTATCATTGAATGAATAGTTTCCAGTTTCTCCCCAAACGGTCATTCTGTGGAACCAACGATGTCATTTATTACTGATAAATCTTTTAACCTTTTTAATATATGGTTAAGGAGTTGGAATCCAATCACAAGTTTCCAGATTCGATATCATAGTGTTACACCTTGGACAAGTTCCTTCTAGCCTTGTGAGTGAAGTTGGCAGAACAGTAACACATCCATTGTGTAGACTCTACTTCTTTCAGAATTATACACTCAATGCATCTTGTTTAACACCATCACTTGATTTAGAGTGTTCTTAGCAGCATCCGCTTTCTTGTAAATACTAGAACAAGTTTTTATGATACTTTAATATCTGGATAATTCTTATAAGAGAAATTTTCCCCTTCTATCAGCCTACAAGATTATACTAATATCATAGCAACTACCTTACTTTTGTTTAAAACATTCTAAATATTCTAAATATCATAAAACATCCTAAATACCATAAACTATATTTATCAGAATATTAGAAAAATGGTATATTTGTATTTCTGTCAAGAGATATAAAATGAAGCACATATCTTGGAATTATATTCGATGTACATAAAACTTGTATTCAAATTTTCGTTTGTGTTTTCTTTTTTCTCAATTTAATTCTTTGTATTTTAAATTTATAAAAATATTTTTGAATCAAAAATTCATTTCTAAAAACCAGAGAAAAATATGTGTATACAGACATATAAATATATATATATATATATATGTCTCTCTCTCTCTCTCTCTCTCTCTCTTTCTTCCTCTCTCTCTCTTTCTTCCTCTCTCTCCCTTCTTCTCTCTCTTTTTCTCTCTAATGATGCATGTGTACAAATAGCAATGCTACTTGGAAGTAAGACATGCACCCTGAATGCAGAGGGTATATGAAGACAAGAGAAGAATGAAGGTGGTATGCTCTGCTGGATGTGCAACAGAGTGCAAATGTATTGAGAGAAAAGTTGGGCATAAGAGGAATTAGTGTGCACGGTAGGAGGCTGAAGTGGTGATTTGGTCATGGGATGAGGACAAGGGAATAAAGAAGTGCTGGTCACTCAAAGTGGCTGAAAGTTGTGGAAGAGCGAGACACAGAAAGATATAGCATGAAGTATTGGAGGCCAATCTCAAAGCACTGACATTTACAAAGGAGATAAGAAGGGGCCAAGATATCTGGCACATTGTTCTACTCAAGAAGACCCACTCAGCACATCTCCGTCATCACCCTCTTTGTCTTACTCTCCAATTCACTCTCCTTTGTTTTCCAGCTGGGGTATCCATGTATCTACAACAAGACACCTATATCTGTCCCTCAACTGCATAAAGCCATACTCCCTCAATACTACTCCCCCATCACAGTTGAGGGGTTCTTGGCGACCCTGGTGGTATTGGTGCTACATAAAAAGCACGGGTGCTGGTGCCACACAAAAAGTATTGGTGTTGGTGCCATGTAAAAACAGTCCATTCTGTTAAGTGGTTGATTATTGGCACCAGGAAAGGCATCCAGCCACAGAAAACTGCCAATACGGACAAAGGGGCCAAGTACAGATCCTAGCCTTACCAGTTCCTGTCAAAACATCCAACTCATGTCAGCAGGGAAAACGGACATTAAATGATGATGATGATGATGTGTGTATGCATGTATGTATGTATGCATGTATGTATGCATGCATGTATGTATGTATGCATGTATGCATGTATGTATGTATGTATGTATGTATGTATGTATGTATGTGCAGATTTGTATGTTTTATGTGTGTCTTTTCATGCATATACTTACATATCTAGACATGTTCATATATATTTAAATGATAAACTCCTGAAAAGTTTTACAGATTATGACAGTTCCAGTGATGGTTTGGATCTGTGGTCTTCCAATTAGCTTTCTCCTTTCTGATTTTGAGAAACCTAATTTCTCAAGATTAGTATCTAGGCAGTGTGTTACATACACCAGGGCCCCAATAATTACACGTATAAACCTGAACTTGTGATCTCGATAGAGTAACTGCAGATTTCTCAATAGTTCCACATAGGTGTTCTCTTTTTCACTGATCTTCAGCTTTATGTTAACATCCGGTGGGCAGCTAATTTCCACAACTGTGCACAGTTTCTCTTCTCTATCCCAAATCATTATATCAGGTCTGTTGTGCTTACATTTTATTGAGGAGGGCGTATTGTCATTGTGAAGAATTCAACTCTTCCTGTTCCACAGATCCAGTTGCTTTGCTGAATGTCCTCCCTCAAATGTTTCAAAATGTCACAGTAGAACTCTTGATGCAAAATTCTTTTTTATTTCTTGGAATAAATGAACTCAGAAGGGTTTGCATTGTGCCTATTTATGACAAACTGGTATTTTCATTTTACACATGAATGAAATGGCTTCGACCAGAAGATCTTGCAAATGTAAGCCCAACGTATTCTGCTACATCTGCAGTGAATACACCATTGTTCCTAACGGGAATCCAGTCACAAGTTTCATAAAACATGCCTACCATTCTTATTTTGGTATTAAACTTGGTGACCAGGATAATGCTGGGGCAGCGCACAGGGTTAGGGTTAGGGTGCACTGAGAATCTGCATCAGTGGGCCAAGGGCAAGAAGAGTTGTCTGAAGTTTGGAATTCCCATGGTTCGGAGGGAACTGACAACCCATGGCACTGACTGCTATTTCTGTGCTATTCATGTGACTGGGATCAACAAAGAGAACCTGAGCAGCCTCAAGTATCTTCATCTTCAATCAGCACATCGTTCTGTAGCTCACAGTGATGAAATTCCAGTACCTGTCTTTGGAGAACTTCCTGACACTAGTGATGAAGAATCCTCCAATGTCCAAGAAGAAGAAGAAGAAGAAGAAGAAGAAGAAGAAGAAGAAGTAGTTCTTGACAATGATGCACCACATCCTTTTTCCAAAAAAGAGCTAAATGATCTAGTTCGTGATCTTGGATTGTCTAAGTCCTCTGCCAAACTGTTGGCATCCAGATTGAAGGGGAAAAAATCCCTCCTCTCTGACAATGCTCGCATCACCTTCTACCACAACAGGCATCAAGAGCACTTCCGTTTTTTTCACTGAAGAGAAGGACTTGGTGTACTGCACAGGCATTGCTCATCTTCTGCACAAGCTTGGAGTGCCACAGTATGAACCCAAAGATTGGAGATTATTCATTGGCAGCAACAAGCAATTGCTGAAATGCGTTCTGCTGCACAACGGCAACCAGTTTGCCTCTGTACCTCTCATTCACTCAACTACACTAAAGGAGAATTGTGAAGCGGTGAAATATGTGTTGGAGAAAATTCGTTATGATCAGCATCAGTGGTTTATTTGTGTTGACCTGAAGATGGTGAATTTTTTGTTGGGATAACAGACTGGGTTCACCAAGTACCCATGCTTTCTTTGCATGTGGGATAGTAGGGACACTGCTCAGCATTACAAGAAGAAGGACTGGTCTTTGAGGGAGGATTTGGTGCCTTGCAGAGCTAAGAACCTCATAAACAACCTTCTGGTGGACAGAGACAGAATACTCTTCCCACCATGCGCATCAAGCTAGGCTTGATCAAGTAGTTCACCAAAGCTCTGGACAAAGATGGTGGCTGCTTCACTTACTTGTGCCAGGCTTTTCCTGGATTGACCATTGACAAGTTGAAAGCTGGCATCTTTGATGGTCCTCAAATCCGTCAGCTCATCAGAGAGCCTGAGTTTGAAAATTCAATGAACGAAGTGGAACTGGAAGCATGGAAGGCTTTTGTTCTGGTGGTGAAGAACTTTCTTGGCAACAGCAAGGCAAGGAACTATGCAGAACTTGTTACCAATATGCTGACTGCTTTCAGAAATCTCGGATGCAACATGAGCATTAAAATACATTACCTGTTCTCACATGTGGGTCGGTTTCCTGAGAATCTAGGATGAATGAGCAACGAGCAGGGTGAGAGATTCCATCAGGACATGAAAGAGATGGAGACGAGGTATCAGGGATGTTGGGATGCAGTCATGATGGTTAGATTCTGAAGAGAGACATTCCTGCCACTCAGCATTCTAGAGGTTCGAATAAACGCAAGTTCAAGCCCTGAATTTTGAACACTGATAACATAACATTAATTTACATGTATTTATCTTTATCAGTGTCTACTATTCAATTTACAGTAATCGAAGTTTGTAACATTTAATTAATGAATTATGTTAGAAAACAATTTTTTAAATCTTAAATGCCTATTTTGGAAGAGAAATATTAACAAAAATCAACCGATAATGTCAGAAAAATGTAATCAATTTAATGAATAATATCCAAAGCATCCCACATGCACACACACACACACACACACACACATTAACAAAAATCAACCAATAACGTCAGAAAATGTAATCAATTTAGTCAGAAGATCAGATTTTTAAAAAATCAGCTTAGCATAGAAACCTGACCTGATCGAGAGAAACGGATGCCATTTTCGGATTCAGTGGTGTAAAATTGTTCTAAACCAGTTGAAAAAACTAAAACAACTTACAAAAACAAAAACTTTTTTTGTTATGCAGTGCTATTATTATTATTATTATTATTATTATTATTATTATTATTATTATACTTGTGGAATATTATCGCCCACCCTTAATCCTCACTCCCACCCTTAATCTTCACTCCCACCCTTAATCCTCACTCCCACCCTTAATCCTATTCCTCATTTAACTAAACCTTTCTTTTATTTTTTTCTAAACTTTCCTTTCATTTGTCTGTGTGTCTTAGGGTAACAAATTGGGAGAATTGCTAAGAGTTTTGCATACAAATACCTTGTGGTATTTGTTTGGGGTTCTCAATGTTCTGTGTTCAAATCCTTCCAGAGTAAGTTTGTCTTTCATCAACAGATAAAATTCCAGTCCAAGGATTGGTAGAAGTGTGAGAGCATCGGTCATGATGTCCCTCAGTTTCTGCTTGGTTCTTTGTGTTCAGAGTTCAAACTCAAGGTAGGGATTCAAAAATATCATTTGACAGCAATGTAAGGAGGCACCATAATGGACTCCAACAAAATGTGGCATTGACATTTCTTTGCAATCCAGAAGGTTTGCCATTGTTTTAGCACAGTTCTATTTGAAGAGCAAGCACTACAATGGCTTTGATTCCTGATCCTTTCTTGATACCAATCAAACTCATTTGCAAATGGCTCCATATTTACAAAAACATTAGAAAAAATCCTCCTCAGAATAAATATGGATGACTTAATTCATCATTATTTCCACTTCTATGTTTGGACAACCTGCATTCTACACTTCATCTTGTCTAGCTCTTCTACAATGGCTCCTCCTCTTCCTTTTAAAGTAACAACAAGCTGTGTACAACTGTTAGCGAAGCAAACCTGTTTTACCTGGCTTTCTTCTTACCCTCACCGTCAATGCCACATCTCACCTCGAACGTCACACATTAAGGATCTTTCTCTCAAGAAATATGAGCCTCTAAAATATCCTTCTTTCTCAATTTGTACCCACTAATATCAATCCATGCGAATTCAGGCTGGACATAAGCTGCCTCAAGAGATATCAGTCCTTCTCTTTGAACTAAAATCTAAAGTGAAATATCTATTTGTCTGTCTTTCCATCCATCCGTCTGTCTGTCTGTCTGTTTGCTTGTCTGTCCGTCAGTCTGATTGTCTGTCTGTTCAGAGGTTTTCAAAATTACAAACTTCTTCTCTTCCTTCCATCAATCAACTCTCTGTAATACATCTGTCAGTCTTTCAACGAAATACTCAGCACATGTTAGATAAATTAAGCCATAATTATTCTTCTGTTGGCTTTTTGATGTCATAGTACAGACTTTAAGTTAGTGGAGACACTGTAATATCATAAATAACTGTGACACTACTAAACATCTCGAGACATTCATAATATGACAACACTCAGCATAAATACACACACATCAGAATACACACACATCAGAATACACACACATCAGAATACACACACATCAGAATACACACACATCAGAATACACACACATCAGAATACACACACATCAGAATACACACACATCAGAATACACACACATCAGAATACACACACATCAGAACAAATGTTTTATTCCACTTTTCTTTTTTCAGTTTCAGCCAAGGCTGTGGCCATACTGGGGCACCATCATTAAAATTTAGAAAGAACTTGTTTGGGATTGTTTAAATAATTTTCCTTGATTTGAATTAATGGAATTTCATAAATGATATTGACTTCATTAACCCAAAAGACATGCTGCAACCAAATATGAAGAAATATGCCTTATTCTTAAAGCCTAATATTTTAATATCTCCATTATTTACAAAGATTATTTGGAAAGGAAAACGAATTTAAAGACAGGTTCCAGACGTCTTTGCCTTGGTTTCACTTGTCTTCAGCAGTTTCTTCTCTCTCTTTTTCTTTGCTTCTGTCACTTGACTGCAGCCATGCTGGAGCACCACTGCCTTAAAGGGTTTTAGTCAAAGTAGTCAACCCCAGAACTTATCCTTTGTAAGCCTGGTACTTATTCTATTGAGCTCTTTTGCTGAACTGCTAAGTTACAGGGACGTAAACACACCAACATCGGTTGTCAAGTGGTGGTGGGGGGATAAACACACACACACACACACACACATAAATACATACATATATGCAGGCATGGCTGTGTGGTAAGAAGCTCACCTCCCAACCACATGGTTCCAGGTCCAGTCTCACTGTGTAGCACCTTGGGCAAGTGTCTTCTACTATAGCCTCTGGCTGACTAAAGCCTTGTGAGTGGATTTAGTTGACGGAAACTGAAAGAAGCCTGTTGTATGTATGTGTATGTATATGTGTGTGTATGTATGTGTGTGTGTGTGTGTGTGTGTGTGTGTGTGTGTGTGTGTGTGTGTGTGCATGTGTGCATGTGTGTTTGTCCCTCCACCATCACTTGACAACCAATGTTGGTGTGCTTACGTCCCTGTAACTTAGTGGTTCGGCAAAAGAGACTGAAAGAATAAGTACTAGGCTTACAAATAATAATCCCTGGGGTCAATTTGTTTGACTAAAGGCAGAGCTCCAGCATGGCTGCACTCAAATGATTGCAACAAGTAAAAGAATAGAAGAATAAAAGAATATGACAGGCTTCTTTCAGTTTCCGTCTACCAAATCCACTCCCCAGGCTTTGGTCAGCCTCCGACTATAGTAGAAGACATTTGCCCAAGGTGCCACAGAGTGGGACTGAACCCAGAACCATGTGGTTGAGAAGCATTTGATTTTCTTTCTTTTGTTACCCATATCAAACATGATGACATACAGACATTATATCTTATTGATTTTAGGTGAGAGGAGGGTCATTTATTGTGTTATTGCCCACAAGGGGTTAAACATAGAGGGGACAAACAAGGACAGACAAAGGGATTAAGTCGATTACATCGACCCCAGTGCATAACTGGTACTTATTTAATCGACCCCGAAAGGATGAAAAGCTAAGTCGACCTTGGTGGAATCTGAACTCAGAATGTAGCGGCAGACGAAATACCACTAAGCATTTTGCCCGGTGTGCTAACGATTCTGCTAGGGGAGGGTCATTGTTCTATTAAGGTCTTCTGAATTTAATAGTTTGCAAAGGAATACTCTCAACATTGTTATTAACACTCTCAGTGGCACCTAAAAAAGAGTCCATATCCTCAGCTATAGTCTCTAACTTGAAGAAGTCTGGAAGGTGCCAATAAATGCTGGTTGAAGCCAATAACTGCTCAGTCTTACAAAACGTGATGATCTTGATTTATTTCAATATAATACCTCAACTAGGTTTAGTATTAAACTAAATTCTATTTTATATCATGTTAATATTGTTTGCCAGATTGTGCAAGAAAACGTTGGAGAGAGGAACTGCAGCAGAAAACGTATTAAAAAGGAAAAGTTAATATGTAAATAGGGGTTATTAGAGTAGGAAAGGCAATAAAAGGGATAAGGTTATAAGAAGCATTAATCAAAATCTGAAATGTGTGGAGCAATTTCAGTTTGAGGACCATGGAGCTAATGGTCGAGGCTAGTTTTTGTTTTTTTTATAGCAAACAGGATTACTCAATATTGTTATTCCGTGAAAAGAATGAGAAAAAAATATTTAAATGCAAAGAATATTGTCTTGAGAGAAATGCTTCTAAAGATAAAGAAGAACAGACCATCAGTTTTGAATTTTCTCATAAATTTCAAAGCATTGAAAGGAAATACTTGCTGGTGCTGCCTACTGGACCCTAGCAGCGGGAAATTTAGACAGTGTCACGTGACAACTAGCTGGGGCTGCCTGCTGGAGCCTAGCAGCAGATATAAAAAGGGGAACTTGACATGACAATCAGTCGGACGCTGACACTCGTTGATGCTGCATCGAAGAGGCCAGGGAATAGAAGAAGACATGCACCCAACACCAGAGCTGAAGACACCTCCGAAAGGAGGGGCCCTGCCACGTCAAAACGGTAGAGGAGTAGGGGCCGAAACCGGACGTGGTTCCTCCTGATGATGTTTTGAGCTAACTGGATCCTAATCCACCAAGGGAAGGTATGTCAGAAGAAAGTAATTCAACAACGCGGGTTGATGAACCGTAAGACGTGTGGCCAGAACCATAGCGAGGGACATTCCACAGTTGAATCAGAACAGTCACAAACAGTGAAAAAAGACATGCACCCAACACCAGAGCTGAAGACACCTCCGAAAGGGGGTGGCCCCGCCACGTCAAAACGGTAGAAGAGTAGGGGCCGAAACCGGACGTGGTTCCTCCTGATGATGTTTTGAGCTAACTGGATCCTATAAAGGAGCTGTTGTGGTAGCAGACCACGAAACATGGTTGAAATCCTTCCTATTGTCCAATGATAAAGCATTTCCTCCTCCTCCTCCTCCTCCTCCTCCTCCTCCTCCTCCTCCTCCTCCTCCTCCTCCTCCTCGTCATCATCGTCATCGTCATTGTCATCATTGTTATCATCGTTCTTTAAAGTCCATCTTCCATGCTGGCATGGGTTGGACAAGATGTATGCATGAAGACATGTACTATTAGTGGCTAGCTTTGCAGTAATTTACATGTTCCTTTATAACTACTTCCTCTTTTGAGAGTGTATATGTCCATCTTGGCACCAAATGAATAGAGGCATTAGAACATTGGATAGAATGCCTCGTAGTATTAGTTGTGACTCAGTTCTCTGATTTCAAGTCCTACTGGAGTCAATTTTATCTTCCATGGTTTCAGGATTGATGAAAAAAGAAAACAAAGAGGTGAGATGCTTCATTGGTAGAACTGTAAGAATGGTGGACTGGATGCCTTGCAACTTTTGCTCTTGTATAAAGCAGTGAGCTGGCAGAATCATTAGAACATTGGGCTGAGTGCTTAATGAGTTCGATTCATGGCAGCGACCTGATTAATAATAGTAATAATAATAATAATAGTAACATCGTTAGGAATGAGAACCCAGGTTCAAAATTTCCCCAAGACACCTGATGAAGGCTGGAGGGTATATCAGCCGAAACGTTGTGTTAACCACAAACAAGATGAGGACAAATATCCGTTAAATGTAAATAATGTAAATAATGTAATGACATTTTGATTGTCATTATGTTCTGAATTCAAATTCCACGGATGTCTGTCATCCTTTCAGGGTGTTGTGTCGTGGGTTCAAGTCTCTTGTCACCACTAATGTTATGACGACGTTGGGAGGTGCACAAGGGCGTAGGAATACCATTACCCAAATAGATATATGGATATGGTTATCTAGAATGACCTTTTTCAGAATCAATATGTTCACACGGAATGTACCCCGTACCACGCCGAACGTAGGTACGATATTAAACTAACACAGTAATCCAACATGAACATCAACATTATCAACTGCTGACAGTTCACACAGTTTCTTCATTTTATTGAAATGCATCAGTCCACTTTTGCTCACGTGGGGGTGGTCAGGATCCTTTCACATCTCCCCTTTTTTAAGGATCAGCTTTCTGTAACTTCTCCCCTTTTTGAGAATTAAACTCCATCCAGAGTAGGGTATAATTCCAGTGTTTTTGTTTTCTTCCTTTTTTGTTACTTGAGTGTGTAGTTTCAATTTGTTTGGATGCTGGTACCTCAAACGTGTCATACAATACTTCCATGGGGATTTCATTTCTAGCGATCGTTTCTTCCGTACATTTTTTTTTTAAAGTTAGTTTATATGTCTTTTCATGTTCAAAATTTTTTCCTTTTACCAAGAATAACATTTTTTCAATTTCAGCTTTCCTTACATATCTATAGGTTAAAAAAAATCTTGTCACCTAACTTTAAGAATTTTGAAGTATATTTGTTGTTCGCCATTTTTCTATTTTTGCTCGGTATCAACTTATCAAAGACGGATCTGACCTTTCTAGCATTAATTCCGCAGGTGACATTCCAGACAAAGTATTTGGATTAGGTGTGACTCGGTACACCCTTAGAAATTGTTGAAGTGCTACGTCATCCATTACTTCATTGTTCATTGTTTGAAAGTGTCAGCAAAATGTTCCACTTTTCCATTTGATCGAGAATGATACGACGGAGTGGTCACATGTTCGATAACGAACATTTTACAAAATTTTTTTGAACTCGTTTAAAATAAACTGAGTTTCATTACCAGACACAATGGTATCAGGAATATATCTGGCGAGCAATTTGTGTAAGAAAACTTACTGTAACCGCAGATGCCTGCTTTTTACACTTATGCACTTTGGGCCACTTTGAAAAACTGTCAACCACACCATAGTAATATGAACCTTTAAGTGGACCTGCATATCCAACGTACAGTCTGGACAATAGAATATCTGTTTTTGGTTATGGTTTTCATTTAGTGATAGGTGCTTTTGCAGCTAGGGCACAACCGCAGCATGCTTTCACTAGTTCTTCAATGTCACGGTCCATTGTTGGCCAATATACATAACTTCTCATTATCGATTTCATTCTCGAAATCTCTGAGTGACCAATGTGAAATTCATTTAGTAATCGTTTCTGTAGTGTAGCCGGCACTACGAATCTTTGTGCATATATCAACACATTGTCACACATTGAGAAAGGGTTCGAATTTGTGTTGCATTCAGAAAAAGCGCATATTTTTATCTCATTTAGTCCTCAGTATTTTCATTTTTCTAATGAATTCATCATTTTCCGCTTTTAATTCATGTTTTGTAATGTAACTGGTAGTTCACCTATGATATTATAAAAAAAAAAATTATTTCATTTTCCGCTTGCAACTCAGCAACCATGGTATCCTTAAATGGTTCAGTATTTTTCGAAATCAGTCTTGATAAACAATCAGCATGTCCTAATTTCGTAGATGGCATAAACTCCAACTTGAAATCATAGTTTAGTAATATAGTACCCCAGCGTTGCATCCTATAAGCAGTATGGGTAGAGATTACTTTCTTGAACCCATATATGGATAATAATGGATGATAATCAGTCTGTAGTCGAAAATTTTTACTGTTTAAAAATCTATTACTTTTTTTTACAATAAAAATAATTCCTAGAGTCTCTTTTTCAATTTGGTTGTAATATTTTCCTGTAGGAAGTAGCGAACATGAGGCATGAGCCATGGTCCTCTTGTTACCATCTTATATTTATGTAGCATTACTGCTCTGATATTGAAGTCCTAAATAAGTTTGAAACAAGAAGATGGGATGGTCATGCATGAAACAGCTTTGCTTATATGTATGTACTGGATCAGGAATGATTTGGGACCCTTTACATTACTAGTTCACATCCAGATAGGGTCTTCCTCCTGAGATCAATAACATAAACAATAATCATGAATTGTAGCCCCTCTCTACACATATTGTCTTTGCCATTCCAATAACTATCGAGTGTGACAGAAAACTCAACCCCATACATTTTCCCGCTCATTTTGTTGCTAATGAACTTAGGGTCTACAGTAACATTGTCTTCATCTAGTTCATATTTCACTGTTTTTTTCTTTTTCATGTACCAACTAGATTTGAACTGGTGCTCACCGTGTCTTCACTGTTGACTATCAAGAAGAGTAAATATAAAGCACCACTTGAGTGTGGCCGATGCCAGTGCTGCTGGAGTGGCTCCCATGCTGGTGGCACATAAAAAGCATCATATGAGCATGGCTGATGCCAATGCTGCCTTACTGGCTCATGTGCCACTGGCACGTAAAAAGCACCATTCAAGCGTGGCTGATGCCAGTATCACCTGACTGGCCCCTGTAGCAGTGGCATGTAAAAAGCACCCACAACACTCTCGGAGTGGCTGGCGTTAGGAAGGGCATCCAGCTGTAGAAACCTTACCAGATCAGATTGGAGCCTAATGCAGCTTCCTGGCTCGCCAGTCCTCAGTCAAACCGTCCAACCCATGCCAGCATGGAAAGCGGACGTTAAACGACAACAATGATGATAATTCGCTACACCCTGTAATTATTGGGTTTGTGTCAATATTACATTGATTCTTTGGTTTACCATTTCTCTTTGATAAAGGAATTTGCTGACATAGTTCTTTTGCTAAGAGTCCTGGCTCTTCCTCATGGTGTTCTATAAAGAAAAGGAGAGAAAAGGAAATCATTGTAACCAAATTTTCTTTATATTCCTTTCTGAGTTTCTCATGTTAAACCAGAGAAGCAACTAATAAATGCTGTGATTGTGATTTAAAACAGGAAATATTTATTTGGTTCCCTGGAACGTTTGATTTTAGAGTGTTTTAAGTAGAAATATAGATTTTTCTCTTGTATTTTGTTGGTGTTTTTTGTTCATAAAATAGTTTAAGCAAAAATGTTTTTCTTTTGTTATAAAAAGTGTATAGATGTATGTATAAAAGATACATACATACGGGTATATAAAAGATGCATATAAAAAGGTGGATAAACCATGCATAAAAGATGTTTATGAAAAGTATGTATAAAATCAAAGTATGTATCTCAAATATTTATACAGGAAGTGTATATAAAAATCTTTGAAAATAATGAATCCTGATCACTGATTGGTTTTCACTGATGGAAAATAGCAGGTTTGAAGAAAATTATTTGTAAATCAAAGAGAATATTTTTGGATGGTATCCAACATAATTGGCAGATTACCAATTGAGATAATACAATACCAAAGTTTCACACAGTATTTTGACCTGGCAGATGATTAAAATTTAATGAGCATTGAGCTGTTTATTGGCTCTAAAAATAATTATTTATAAATATGTTCAATATATAGTATTTCTTATATTCACTGATTTTCATGTGTGGTAAATGGAATTATATTCAAATGGTAAGACTTTCTGTGGCAAACAACTGAATATATTTGGAAAGCAAAAGTTTCAATGAATCTCTGTAGAGTTAGAGGAATGACAGGCAATATCGAATGAAAAATAAATTGTGGTTCCATTGTAATCTTGTTGGAAGTCTTAAACAGTTTAGTTGTGATCAAGAAGATTAATGGTATTGGAAGAATCGCAATTAAATGCCATGTTGCTGACCTACAAAACAAACCAAGCAGTTCTCTTTTAATAATTACAACACACCAACCACATAGATAAATAATTTTAAATGGTAGACTACATATTTAAAGCCTAGAATATTAATTACTTCAAGGGGAAACAAATATGTAGTGAGAGAAAAATAAAATTTATTGGAGTCTAATATATTTCCTTCATTTTGTTGAGTTTGGAGAACAATTCTAAATAGGTTGAAGATTTACTTTGCTTTCTCACCAAAAATACTGCGTCGGCTGTAGATATTGAAGCCTCAGGCAATGGATTATGAAGTGATTATAATAATTCTACACAAATATGATATTTGGTGATGCAGATACACAGCAAAAATCCAGAAATATAGAATATTCTTATCTATTATATTGCAATTTGTGAACATCAGAGCTGTTGGATGCACGACTGGGTTTATTTGTTTACTGTGTTTTTGGTAAGAGTAAGAAGGGAGCATTTTAGTAACATAATGCAGAAGAAATATCACAAGGGACTCCTCTCAAAAATGATTGTTCTTCATTTCTCTCACTCACTGTTCATTTATATCAAAGATTCAGGGGGACATATTCAGCACCTTTCCAGCATGGATCGATGCCAGTGCCGTGTGACTGGCCCCCATACCAGTGGCACATAAAAAGCACCATCTGAACGTGGTCGATGCCAGTTCCACCTGACTGGCTCCTGTGCCAGTGGCATGTAAAAAGCACCCACTACATTCTTGGAGTGGTTGGTGTTAGGAAAGGCATCCAACTGTAGAAACCTTGCCAGATCAGATTGGAGCCTGGTGCAGCCTTCTGGCTTGCCAGTCCTCAATCAAACCATCCAACCCATGCCAGCGTGGAAAACGGACGTTAAACGATGATGATGATGATGATGAAACATCCAGGAGCATTGCAGAGAGACTAAATGAACATCTGAGACAATATGACGACAAAAGACAATCCTTCATACTCTACCAACATGCCAAAGACCAACGTTGAGGCACACTGGGTCAACTCGACATCCAAGTACCCGAAGGACCCAACATTCAGACAAGTACCAGAATATGTCCTCATTAATGAAACATCCCCAGTCCTCATCTTCCTCAACATCACCCCCATTTCATCTCTTTATTCTTCTCCCCTAATTTTTGCATCATACGCCCCTCTACCCCAGTCCCTCTCAAATTCACACTGCTATCACTACTCATTCAACCTCAGCTATTTAACCCCTTCCCTCCCACTTCTTTTGGCAATCAATCTCCACTGTGTCTTTGCACAGAACAAAATACTCTTTTGCTGACCTCCCTGTCATAATTGAACGCATTTTCACTGAGTCCTGATATTTCAATTCTTATTCTAAATGGCCTAAATATTGTTTGAACAGACTCAAAAATGATTTGCGTGCGCGTGCATGTGTGCGTGTGTGCGTGTGTGCGTGTGCGTGTGTGCATGCGTGTGTGTGTCCTATACATTTATTATTTATTATTTACTTGTTCATTTGTGCACAGGTGTATGCAATCCATGCCCCATTTACCACCTCTTGTGTCTATGTTTCTGAATTTATGTGTAGCAACCAAGTGATAACAATAGCAATGTCTAAGACATTCAATTTATTTGATGAGTGAAAGCCTTTCAAAAACTACTTTTATTCTCTGTTAATAAAAATATATTCATGTGTGTGTAAGTGTGTGTGTGCACAAGCATGTGTATGTCTGTGTGTATTTATAAATGCAAATGTACATATGTATATGTGTATAAAGTATTTTCTCTCATCTCACACTCTATTCACCTTGCAATGTCTCTCTGTCAATCCTTTAGGATATTCTCCCAGCATTGACTATTTTCATCTCCTGTCTGGCCCTAAAGCCTCATTTTGTTTGTTTGTTTATTTCAGTTCCTTTGTATGCCTATGGTCATCTTGTTTGCTTTTGTCCCTGTCCCTTGTCCATCCACTAATTGACTCATCTTCAATTATATTCATTCCACATTTGTATTAACAATGCAAATGTGAACTAAATATAATTCAAGACTGGTCTAGAGTTGGTGAACTTCTGTGTCTGTTTCCTGTTTGCTTGTGCATTCATTATGATTTTAACTTATATATATTTGTGTATATATCTAAATATATATATATGAATAGATATATACACACACTTTATTTGCAGGTTAACAAGGCTACCAATGGTTTCATGCAGTAAGAATTCTCTCAACAATTATCAAGTCTGCCACATGGGGTCATTAGTACTCGTCTTCATCATGGAAGGAGATGAATACTGACATTCTTATGTAGCAGGCTTGATAATTAGTAAGAGAATTCCTGCTGCATGAAACCATTGATAGCCTTGTTAGCCCCAATATTTATACACCAATGTAGTGTTGTGTTGAGCACTCATTCTCACTGTTCTCTCTCTCTCTCTCTCTCTCTCTCTCTCTCTATATATATATATATATATATATATATATATATATATATATATATATATATATATATATACAGATTATTTGTATATATACATATATCAATTTGATACACAACCAAAAAAACTAATAATAGTTTCATGCTTTTATGATACTTGAAGAGACATATTTATAAAATATGCCATGTATCTGCAAGCAGTCTTTCAAACTCTGTTGGTGTGTTATATATATTTTAAAGAGCAAAGACGCTGGACAGTGAGAAAATAAGAAAAGATGTGAAGAAGGTTGGTTCAAAAACTGGAATGAGAATAAAGTTAGATGTACGACTTCTAGTGTAATATGAGTGTGAGTGCCAGTATTGTGGTTGGTTGGTTACTGTACTAGTTAAGGTAAAATTAAGATAAACACCACTATGGATTTAAGTTGCTTGGTATGTTTCACCATTGTGCTTATTCGGAAATGAGCAATGGATGTTCAATCCAGTGCAGTGAGGCATCGAAGTGTTCTTGGCACTTCCAGGGTTGATTTCCAAATAATTACAAACAATGAAGCTTATGGAAGAACTACATGGCCATTATGGTGTTTACCATAATGTTCCACTATATCTCTTACCAGTTTCAGACTGTGGCCATGCTGGGGCACTGCCTTGAAGGATTTCAGCCAAGCAAATCGACCCTATTACTTATAGTTTTTAATCCTGATACGTATTCTATTGATCTCTTTTGATGAACTGCTAAGTTGTAGGAATGTAAACTCACCAACACCAGCAGTCAAGCAGTGGTGGAGGACAAACAGAGATGCAAATAAACACACACATAACTGTGTATATGATGGGCTTCTTTCAGTTTTCACCTGCTAAATCCGCTCACAAGGTTTTGGTTGACACAAGGGTATAATAGAAGTCATTTGTCCAAGGTGTTGTGAAATGAGACTGAACCTGGAACCATGTGGTTGGGAAGCAAAATTAACAAACAAAAAAATAGAAGTAGCACTCAATACATATGATTGGAGTTGAATGACAGATTGGCCTAGTTAGTTGTTCATGTCCCTTAAACTTTTGTGCATGTGAAACAACATTCATCTCCTTTACTTCCAAATATTTGATGATACGGACAGTTTTCCACATCCACAACACTTTTAGTAACATGAGGAATTTAGTCAACCTGTTCGTATATAAATATTATAGATGCATTTAATAGCATAGGATAGCTTTCCTAATAGTCAAGTCTCTTTCTGCATGTAAAAAGCTGGTATTAATGTAAAAGATGGGAAATTTTTATCATAACAAAAACTTACACAGACACATGAGCATAAACACATATTCTCACATACACACAAACAGGTGCACACACATGTGCACACACACACACATGTGCACACACACACATGTGCACACACACACATGTACACACACACACATGTGCACACACACACACACACACATCTTCTGAGACACAAATACTCACACAAACATACAAATTTGAGACCAAGCGATCACAAATGTGCTGTTCTTTGTTAAACATCTAACAGACTTGAAGGAAATGGGAAAAAAATTGAAGAGTGCATAGATAGGAAACAACAACAACAATAAGCACAACAACAACAGCAACAACAACATATTATGGAAACATAGAATTGAAAGAATCAATTGAAATGAAAATGGAAAACATCAAAACTGAAATTGTTTGAAGTTGAAGCTAAAGAAAAATCTGGGTTTTGAGGGAAGAAAATAAAAAGGATAGTCGTTCACCCTCAACCTCTAACCCCACAAAAAAACAAACAAATGGACACCATCTGAATGCAAAACACATTGATAATGATAATAATAATGATAATGTTGATGATGATGATACTAATAATAATGAAAACAACAACAATAATGATAGTCGTTATTATTATTATTATTATTATTATTATTATTATTATTGCTATTGTTGTTATTATGAAAGCATCTTAAACATCTGTAAATGTTGAATTGTGCCAGAAATATTCATTTAATAGTTTTCTTTTTTTATATTCAGAAGTGATTTTTTTTTCTGTTTTTATTCATTTCTTTAGCTGTGTCTGACCTGTTTTATCTTCCTTCATAGTTTATTTAGTTTTTGTTAATGTTTTCTTTGTTAAATTTTATTTAAATAATTGTTTGATATTTAGGTTAAATATTACAAATAAAGAAATTGGTAAAATACTTACGAGATTTTCAATTTTCTTTTTTGTTTCTAATGAAACAATAAAGGGAGGAAGGATTGGAGACATTTTGTGTTTGCAAACAATTTATTTTGTGGATAAGAAATGAAATACGATGTTTCACAAATGTCATTGTTATTTTTCAGTAAATTCTCATGAAATTATTATTTCTTCCTTTTTTGAGTTGTTGAAGAAAAAGTAATACACTGTTATCATTTCAAAGCTGTTTATAAGTCTTGAAGAATATATTTAGTTCTATTAGAATGACGGATGATATCTAAGCCAGTGAGAATTATAAACTTGTATGAATATTGAACTAACAAATTCAATAAAACTAAAAGAACATCATCATATTCCATTGAAATATTGGTAAATGATGATAGGGGAAGCAGAAGACAATCTAGTCCTTTTTAAAAGAGAGGAAGTATTAGATTGATAGTTATAGGTAAATCTTAACCCTTTCAAATCCAGAAATATATGAAACTAAATCTTCAGCATTTAATAGAAAGTAACAAATATCCCAGAATCTTTTTAATGAGTCATTTTACTACACTCTTGGAGTGGTTGGCGTTAGGAAGGGAATCCAGCTGTAGAAACTCTGCCAAATCAGATTGGAGCCTGGTCTAGCCATCTGGTTTCACCAGTCCTCAGTCAAAGCGTCCAACCCATGCTAGCATGGAAAGCGGACGTTAAACGATGATGATGATGATTTTGTTGCTTTTTTATCTTATCTCATTGTTGACATTATAACATCATCCACTGCTTCATTGTTTCACCATATTAACAACGAGATTAGCATTCTGCTAATCTTTTATCATGAAGAACACTGAATTTATAATATATAGAATTACATATTAACAATTTTCCTGACGCTTCCAGTCTTGAGAAGAGCAATTATTGATATTTTATTGGAGAGAAATGATTAGTAAGACTTTTGTCACTTATTTAACTTGACCACTAGGTGTTTGTTTTTGCCCATAACCTCCCAATACAACAACCAAATTTCTCTTATTGAAGACAAATACATAAAACAATGTAACAATAACAGAAACAGCAATAGGAATTTTAAAAACAACAATGATCAGGAAAATGAAAAATGAAAACAGGAAATACAGAAAAAAAATTCAGGAAAATAAGAATAGCAAAACAAATGAATTAAATGCAAAACATCATAGTTATAGGTGTTTTGTTGAATACTGCAAAATGGTTTTTGATAAAACAATGCTTGCTTCAATTGTATGTCAGTGTGTGTGTGTGTGGTGGGGCTGGTTTTATAAGATGAATTGTCCAATTGTAAGCACATCTGTGTGGTAAGAAGCTTGCTTGCCGACCACATGTTTCCAGGTTCAGTCCCACTGTATGGCACTTTGGGCAAGTGTCTTCTACTATAGCCTCAAGCTGACCAAAGCTTTGTGAATGGATTTGGTAGATGGAAACTGAAAGAAGCACGTCATATACATATATCATCATCATCATCATCATCGTTTAACGTCCGCTTTACATGCTAGCATGGGTTGGACGATTTGACTGAGGACTGGTGAAACCGGATGGCAACACCAGGCTCCAATCTGATTTGGCAGAGTTTCTACAGCTGGATGCCCTTCCTAACGCCAACCACTCAGAGAGTGTAATGGGTGCTTTTACGTGTCACCCGCACGAAAACGGCCACGCTCGAAATGGTGTCTTTTATGTGCCACCCGCACAAGCCAGTCCAGGGGCACTGGCAACGATCTCGCTCAAAAATCCTACGGGAGCCAGTCAGGCGGTACTGGCAATGACCTTGCCCTAATTGCGGAGTCACTATCAGAACTAGAGGAGAAGTTTCAGGTGTGGAAGCAAGGTCATCAGCATAGAGGAGCTCCCAGGGGCAACCTGTCTTGAACTCCTCTGTGATTGCCTGGAGGACTATGATAAATAAGAGGGGGCTGAGGACGGAACCTTGGTGGACCCCTACCTCTACCCAGAGTTCATTGCTGTACTCATTTCCAACCCTCACCTTACTGGCAGCATCTCTGTACATGGCTCACACAACTCTCACTAACCATTCTTCTATCCCAAGTTTCCTCATTGACCACCAGATAAGGGATCGGGGGACCCTGTCAAAGGCTTTCTCCATGTCAACGAAAACCAGGTACAGAGGTTTATCCTTAGCTAGGTATTTCTCCTGCAGCTGTCTCACTAGAAACAAGGCATCAGTAGTGCTTTTACCTGGCACAAACCCAAACTGCATCTCATCTAAATTGATTCGCTCCCTAATTAGTTGGGCTATGACCCTCTCTGTAACTTTCATAACCTGATCTAACAGCTTGATGCCTCTGTAATTATTTGTATCTAAAGCGTCACCTTTACCTTTGTAGCAGTTGACTATGATGCTGCTACACCAGTCATTGATATATATATATATATATATATATATATATATATGTATATATATTTATGTATGCATGTCTTTGTGTCTATGTTTGTCCCCCCCCCCCCACCACCATTGCTTGATAACTGATGTAAGTATGCTTACATCCCCCCTAACTTAGTGGTTCTGCAGAAGATCCCAATAGAATAAGCACCAGATTTACAAAGAATAAGTCCTGGGGTTGATTTCTTCAACTAAAAGGTGGTACTCCAGCATGGCCATAGTCAAATGACTGAAACAAATAAAAAAATTAAAAGAACAATAAAGGTTCACTTAGTTTGTTTGAGGTTAAATTGAGTAGGATGGTCAGCGTGGTCATTTAAACTCTCCCTGAAAGAACTGAGCAATGTTTATGGCTCAGAATCTATCCATGACAAACAAACAGCTCAGATACTCAAATAGTGATAACTAAGCCAGAAACATAAATGAGCTACAGAGCGGGGGAGAGTACCAAACTGTAAACAGAGAGAATTTTACACTTGGGAGAAATATTAAATATAGAGAGAGGAAGACCAAAAGGACCTTTATGTATACGATGACATCATTGATAAATTTAATTTTTTATTCTAATACTAAATAGCTGACCGATTTCCTTAATTCATACATTTAATGGCAAAATTGATATCAATGCATTTTGTTCTTTAAATCAAACTCTATATTTAGTTAATCATTTTGAGAGTCAGAAATATGTTATACAGTGAACTATTGACAAAATCATTTACTGAAACACTATATTTGCTGTGAAATTTTATTCAAAATATTCTTTCCAATTTTGATACAAGTGAAGAATGCCATCAACTTCACTGTATTTTATAACATTCAAATGAACCTTGGAGGGATTCGAACTCAAAATGAAAAGAGATAAAAGGAATGCTGAAATGTATTTTTCCCAATACTGATTTGTCTAAATGGATTGTAAATGTTAAAGGTTGACACAATTGATTAAAAGTAACATCAGACAGCAATATCCTCATAGACAGTACCATCAGACAACATTACCATCAGACAACATTGCCATCAGACAATACTACCATCAAACAGCATAACCATTACACAACATTATCATAACACAATGCCATCAGATAATAGTATCAACACACATCACAACCATCAGACAACGCTACCATCAGACAATGTTACCATCAGACAGCAATGCCATCAGACAACAATGCCATCAGACAATATTACTTCTATAGAAAATAATGCAATCAGTTGGCTGAAAAGTTCATGGGCAGATCAAGATACTCTGATGGAATATGACCAAATGTGGTTTATCTTTCAACATTGACCCCCTTTCAGACCAGACACTAGGGTTTCCCTGCTTGGATGCTAATGGTAAGGAAGCTTTCATCCTGTTGGTCAAAAAAAGCCATCAACAGTAGATATGATGCCATCATCATTGTAACACTGGTTCCCAGTCAAGTGGTTTCTCATTTTGGGGAACAAATGATAGTTAGATGGGGCCAAATCAGGAGAATAGAGAGAGAGATCAACCTCAGTTCAACGCTACAGTCATGCATAGTAGCCATTGAAAGCAAAGACTTCCGTGCTGGAACATTGTCCTGATGAAACAAGACCCATTTTGTCAGTTTTCCTGGCATAATATTCTCCACTGATGATGTGGCCCTTTTGAAGATAGACAATAAACACAATACCTTTTGCATCCATCAAAACTGAGGTCATCACTTTCCCTGCAGATGAAGCAACCTTGGCTTTCTTTGGTGCAGGTGAGGCTGGGTGTTTCCACTGCATGGACTATCTTTTTATCTCTGGCTAAAAGTGGTGAATCCAATACTCATCCTGAATCAGGAAATGTTTGAGGAAACCAACTGAATCTACGTGAAACTATGTCAGATTTTCCCATGATGCGATTAGCCTGGTGCACTTTTGATCAGAAGTCGTAGCACCTGCCAAGCACCTTCATCATGCCAAGTTTATTGTGCAGAATATTCTCAGCACTCTCATGGGATATGCTAATAGCATTGGTTCTTTGATTTATAGTCGATCGCTTGTCATCCATTATAACATGAGATGAATGCAATCAATGTTTTCCTTGATGGTGGGGGTAGTTACAAGATGTCCAAACATTGGATAATCTTCAAGACTCTCCCTTTCCCTCCTTAATTTAGCTGCCCACTTTTGCACTGGATCATCATCCCCTAATGTAACAGCCATGTCAGCATGAATGTCCTTAGGGACTAAACTCTTTTTCTGCGGGTCCTTGATAACAACAAGATACCAAATTTGGTTAATTTTCAAGAGAAGTTGCTACTAATTATTTTTGCAATCTTCTTTGGATAGACAGAAGTAAATTTATTTGGAAAGAACCAATGCAGTTATTAATAAGAAGAGCTGAAGATTTCACAGCTCTGGCTTCATTTCTCCATAGTCAGCCAATGAACTTTTCAGTCCAGCCTGTAATATCACCAAATAAATACTGACAGTGGGGGTTATTTAATATTTTGACAAAATCTATATAATACTTCAAATACGACTATATAATATTTCAGGTACCATTGCCAGTACCGCCTGACTGGCCTTCGTGCCGGTGGCATGTAAAAGCACCCACTACACTCTCTGAGTGGCTGGCGTTAGGAAGGGCATCCAGCTGTAGAAACTCTGCCAATTGGAAATATGCTGTGCGTGAGAAGACCCAGCAAGCCAAGTGAGACCTAAATCTAAGGCCTCAGCCAGTCCACTTATGCGTACCTTCCTTCCTTCATTGGACACTAAACTCCACTTGCGAAGACCTGTTGAGGCAAGTGAAATCGAAATTGAGTTAAATTGGACACTAAACTTCCACTTGCGAAGACCTGTTGAGGCAAGTGAAATCGAGATCGAGTAAAATTCGATGGCTGGCACCCATGCCAACGTCGTCTCCTTCATTGGACACAAAACTCAGCTTGCGAAGACTTATTGGGGCAAGCGAAAGCGAAATTGTGATGGCATCTGTGCCCAGCGTCGCCTTTCTGGCACTTGTGCCCACGGCATGTGTAAGGACTTTTGAGCGAGATCGTTGCCAGTGCCCCTGGACTGGCTCTTCTGCGGATGGCACATAAAATACACCATTTTGAGCGTGGCCGTTGCCAGTATCGCCTGACTGGCCTTCGTGCTGGTGGCACGTAAAAGCACCCACTACACACTCTGAGTGGTTGGCGTTAGGAAGGGCATCCAGCTGTAGAAACTCTGCCAAATCAGATTGGAGCCTGGTGTAGCCATCTGGTTTCACCAGTCCTCAGTCAAATCGTCCAACCCATGCTAGCATGGAAAGCAGACGTTAAACGATGATGATGATGATGATGAATACATGACTAAACCTGAAATAAAACAAATGTTTTTGTTGTACGTTTATGTGGATTCTTCTTCCAAGATAAAAATTTCACTGAATAATAAAGCCAAATGCTTGATATTTGGTCCACTGATTCTCATCATCAATTATGGACAGCAGCTGTTGCAAGACGAGGATGAGAGAAGAGTTTAATGGAGGAACTGTACTTTTAAAACATTGCTTTTTATTTTATATTTTGTTTTGATAGATAAGAAAAGCTTGTTTGAAATAAAACAGAAGTATAGAGAAAAAGTGTGATCAGAATAAATATTTAACAGCAAATTATAATTGCAGAGTTAATCTTTATGAAATTAATTTTGCCAAATACAAATATAATTGTTTTCACATTTGAAACATTTTAATTTCTGAAATAGTTTAGAATTTTCCTAGAAATATATAAGCTGGGATAAAAATATCAGAAAGATTTATGTCAACTCATGAAAATCAACTCTTGATTCTCTTTGTTAATTTGTTAAGTTTGTCGTCCATTTTTGGCCAATATGTTCTGATTGAAGGTGGTGAGCTGGCAGAATCGTTAGCACGCCAGGCAAAATGCTTAGCAGTATTTCGTCTGTCTTTATGTTCTGAGTTCAAATTCTGCTGAGGTTGACTTTGCCTTTCATCCTTTTGGGGTTGATAAATTAAGTACCAGTTGTGTACTGGGGTCGATCTAATCAACTGGCCCCCTCCTCCAAAATTTTGGGTCTTGTTCCTAGAGCAGAAAGGAATATGTCCTAATTTAAGGATATCACAAAAATAACTTTTATCATACCTCCATATTCAATCTTCTTTTACTGTTTCTGTCATTTCATTGAGTTTTACAAAGTGTCTGTCCTCTAATATAGACATTTCAACACCAAGCCAACCCAACCCATACCAGCATGGAAGCTGGACATTAAATGATAATGAGGATGACTGCCATAAACTACTGGACAAATGTATAATTGCTGTTACTTTCTTTCATCACATTTGATATTTCACTCTCATACTTTTTATTTTTTTGTCACATTTAATATCTCACTGATATTTTATATTTCATTCATCATCATCGTTTAACGTCCGCTTTCCATGCTAGCATGGGTTGGACGATTTGACTGAGGACTGGTGAAACCAGATGGCTACATCAGGCTCCAATCTGATTTGGTAGAGTTTCTACAGCTGGATGCCCTTCCTAACGCCAACCACTCTGAGGAAGGGCATCCAGCTGTAGAAACTCTGCCAAATCAGTAGTGGTTGATATTTCTCTCCTATTTATAATATTTCATTGTCATATTCCACCTTTCGTGGCCTCATTTTCTGTCTCATTCTCTCACCTGCTGACTCACACCCACATTTGAAATGTTTCTAATTTTCAAAATTTCTCAATCAATAATTGTTAGTTGTCTAATTTGATGACTTATTTGACACCAATTAATGCTAGATATCAGAAAGAAATATGTCTTGATTATCAAGTGACCTATAATATATAATATATAATATATAATATATAACATGTAATATATAATATATAATATATAATATATAACTTAATCCAGCTGAGGACATCCTAAATCCTTCACAGCTGTGGATTACTTGAAAAAACTTGAATTTCTGTGAGTTTTTTGTTATGTTTAAAGCATTCAAGGACTGAGGAAACATTTATCTGTAGACAACTGCAAACACAGACCTTTGATATCACAACAGAGATTATAAGATATCAAGGTGTGAAATACATTCCTGGTTGGATTCTAAACAAAGAAAACATATATATATATATATTCTATTGTGTCTGGGGAGAGTCATTTTCTTTTTGTGCCTTATAATTTAACACACTTGTGTTAGATTATAAGGCACAAAAAGAAAATGGCTCTCTCCAGACACAACAGAATATGTTTCAACACAAGAAATCACAGAAAGAATCTTGCAAACCAAATCCAAATATATATATATATATATATATATATATATATAGTCATGTCATCATCATCATCATCATTTTCATTAACATTTCTCTATGATAGGTTGTGATTTGATGGAAATTTAGTTGCTATTTCTAGATGACAAGGTTTGATTTGAGGAAGACTTGACTGATATTTCTAGCAGATCTAGCAACTATAAAGAAGTTCCTGCATTAAAGGTCTGTTTTTCTCTTTTAGAATAACTAAAAAGAATTTCTTGATCAACTGTAAATGTTTAACAGCTGCCAGATCACATGGTAATGGTTCCACCAATAGATTTTCTTCTTTTAAATCATTTTAATTGGTTGTAAACTTGGTTTCCTTTGCTGACACAAATCGGCAGAATTTGTCATTTCAAGCATTTGCATGAATTGTTAGAGACAAATGTTTTTATAGCTAACAATAATAATCAGTGGAGCGTAAACAGAAGGAAGTGCTTTACATTTCCAGCTTGTCAGATGGAGAACAACAAGAGGCCAATGTAATACAATTATTGCATTCAAGTATTTTAACCATTTGCAAACCGTCAGTGTTTTGTGTTATCAGAAAACCAGTTCCTATCAAAGGCTTTGGAACTAAGATTTCTCACACAGAGTGGAAATTATGTCTTTGATTTCATGTTAACTTGAAAATTGTTCAATAATTGTCGGTCTGGCTATAATATTTCTACATCACAAACAATCTGAATGCTGAAGCTCTATGCAGTGAAAAGATTTATAAGTTCTGGTTCTGGAATCTTCTGAAGCCTGGAATATATTCATGAAAAGTTCAATTCATATTTTGATGGAGATATATCTCTGAAACTCCAAACAATCAGGACTGATATGGTTTTGTTTTTAAAGAAATATTAACCCCCCCCCCCACCACCACCACCACTTCACTCCACTTCGTTGCTGCTTAACTAAACACTGACAACACAGTAAGTGCAGGAAAATCTGAGTGAATAATGGGGTTAAAGTTGGTTTGGCAAGGATGGAATACATTATTGTATCAGGTAAATTGCAGAGAAAAGAACACTGAATGTTATAAAAGTGATCATCATTCTTGCAGTAACTGTGATGGTGGTGGTAGTGGTGGTGGTAGTGGTGGTGGTAGTGGTGGTGGTAGTGGTGGTGGTAGTGGTGGTGGTAGTGGTGGTGATAGTGATGGTGGTGGTGATGGTAGTAGTGGTTGTGATGGTGGTGGTGGTAGTGGTGGTGGTAGTGGTGGTGGTAGTGGTGGTGACAGTGATGGTGGTGGTGATGGTAGTAGTGGTTGTGATGGTGGTGGTGGTGGTGGTGGTGACATTTTCTCTTTTATTATCCTCTCATATTTTCTCTCTCATAAACAATCTAAGATTCAGGAAAAAAACCCAATAACTATTTAGCGTTTTATTTATCCCTCTGATTCTATGCAATATTTGGCATATCCCCAAACGTATTGTTATCTCTGAACACAAGCTATCAGCTAATGTAATAACTAAAGGGAATATATTTCTGTTACTGTTGTTGTTGTTGCTTTGTCCCTGTTCACCTCTAAACGAGCTCATCTTTAACACTGGTCGACACTTTTTACTGATTTCGGTTTAGTTAATTCTGAGATGCTGATTTCAGAATATAGCATCCATATCTTTCTAACACATCAGGTTTTTATTTTATAAAATATCCCTATTTTATGATGTAGCACATAAATAATTTACTTGGTCAGGATAGTTTCCTAAGTCTTATAGCTTCAAACCATAACTTATAATATCAATAGAATAAGAAATGAGAAATGAGATGTAAAACAGCATCACCTTTTATTGGGGATTCTCTAATATGATGGATGAAACACAAACCATCATACACATAGCTTCATATTCACCAAACAAATTTCCGCTTGTAAGAGTGTCTGGAGTGTTTCATGTCTACACAGTCTCTTTGAATAATATTCCAACAGTAGTCTGCCTTTAAGTGTGTGTTCCATCAGCCTTGATATCTCCCCTCCATCTTGACTGCAGGACGAAGACGCTCACCACACTCATCACTCATGGATATGCATTGAGATGGCTATTGAGGAAATGAAACTTTGCGCTCATGCTGCAGCCTAAAAGATGAAAACCATCAAGTAATGTCTCCAAATCTTTGTCAGCCATCGAGCTTGAACAATTTTGGCATTTCATTAACTTTCTGATTTGTGGCCCATCAAAAACATCAGCCGTTATTTTACCATAACTTAGGCCAGGAAATGTTGTACATATGAATTTGAAACAATTACCCTCCACATTAAGAGCGTTGACAAATTGCTTCATTAGTCCTAGTTTAATATGAAGGGGTGAGAAGAGGATTTTTCTCTCTCTCTCAACAAGTGGTTGGTGTAGGATATTCTTCTCCCCAACAGTCAAACATTCCCTAACTGGCCAGAGTTTCTGTTCCCAATGTTTGTCTCTTGCTTGGCTTTCCATAAACACAGGAAACATGGATATTTTGGATACCCTCCTTGTTGACCAAGTAAAAAAGTTGACCATTTTTAGATCCACGCATGTGTCCCATTTGTGTTCACCATACTTAAGTGAATCTCATACAACTTTCATGTAACCCTAATTCTCTTGTAAGTATACAAAGTGACCAATAAGAAGTGCACCAAACAAGTTTCCATCCTGGAGTAATACACATTTTAGACTCTTCTTTGAACTCTCTATAAAGCGTCTCCATTCACTAGGATCAAACTGTTCAACACACTTTGTGTTGAACAGTCCCACCACATCACGACAGTAAACAAAATCTTTTCCCGAGATTCTTACTGCTAACCTACCCTACCAAAAACACATTGAGAAATTTCTGAAGCATAGAGCTATGGCTGGGCCAATATAGGTCAGTCCATAGAAAAAAACTCAACATGGTGGAAAAGAAACTATTGCCCTTTTTAAACTCAGTGCCCCCCCCCCCCCTCCCAACAAGTTACCCCAAAACAGGTCCCAAACTTAGATCAGCAGAAAATAGGTTAGAATTTGTTGGCCAGTGTAATCAAAGTTATGACCATCTCTCAATTATTTTTGAATCTCTAAATTATACCAAAATGTCATTCTTTCAAACTCTTGATGCTAATCAAATTCAGACTTCTCTTGCTCTTACGGGACACATTTTTCTGTTTAAAATTATTTAAATTAAAACCATTCCTTAAAATTTCATATCAATTTATGTTCTAAACAATAGCTTAATTGTTACAGTTATTTCACATAATTCTTTATTATTTTCGAAATTAATTGAACTAAATATGGCAATAAAAGGCTTAAGCCATGTTGGGACACTTTGTTTGGCTTTCCATACTTGTAGTGTAGAAACTGCAATGGTTCATACATCTGGCTTCCCATACTTGTAGCCTACAAACAATAGTGACAGCCTACATCTTGTCTCTCTACATTTAAAATGGCTGCTGATCTTCTAAATGTGCAAGATCCATCCTATTCCCCATTGACATGATAAAGAGTGATATGGTGCAACGTGGTACTCTATGGTACAACATGGTACTCTATGATACTCTATTCACAACTGTACAAATATTTATTTGCTATACATATGAAGGAAAAACTATTTTACCTCACATTGTCTTTGTCGTATTTGTTTATTTTTACCAATGTGTAGACATGTCTGAAGCATTCCACTTACTTTCAGCGGCAAAAAGTCAATGTTAGTCACTACCACAACAGCACAAGAAAAGAAACATTAGACTGTAACCCACTCATTAATAACTCCATTCTTTCTGTTAAGTTCTAAACGTTGGGATTGTTACCATCAATGTCAGCACAAGGGAGCTGCAGAGCTGGAGAAATTGTAGAAATGCGAGAGCAGAGGTGAGTGGACGCGTGTTGTGCAGAACGTGATAAGAAGGGATACTCAGCCTGGCATCATCATCATCATCGTCATAGCCAAGGGATACGAGAAGAATTTCTTCTGAGAGGCAAATGGTGATAATCTTTTTGTGTGTGAATACTTATATGCATGGCAGTGTATGTATGTATGTATGTGCAGATATGTGTGTGTGAGTATGTACACGTGAATGTATGAATGAGAATGCGTGAGTATGTGTGCACGTAGAGGTCTGTATGTGTGTACATAGATGTGTGTGTGAGTGTGTGCCTGTGAATGTGTGTGTGAGTGTGTGCCTGTGAATGTGTGTGTGACGATATGTGTATGCATCTGTGTATATATGTGAGCTTATGTGTATAAATGAGACTATGTATGTGTGTGTGTGTGTACATGTGAAAGATGTGTTTATTGGTCTGTGTGAGTGTGGACCAAGTTGAGGCAAAAGCTTTTCAGATTCCCACTGGTGATTTCTAACAACTTGTATCTCCATGTTGTCGAATTATTGGCTTAATTGTTTATTCTTTATTCTACAGTCTTAATTGTTTATTCTTTATTCTACAGTCTTAATTGTTTATTCTTTATTCTACTGTCTTGATAATGAGTGGTGAACAAATGGCAATTAGAACCCTTTCATGCTGCCAGTGGGAAAATGAACTGAGTGCAAAGGCAGCAGCAGCAAAAGAAATTAAGGTGGAAAGCTCAGCAACGGCCAACGAATGTTTGATGCAAAACTGGTTCAGATGTTTCAAGGAAGATGACACCAGCCTCAAAGACAAAGGTCAGAGAGACCGTCTATTGTGGAAGATTAAGTATTGCTTGAAATGGTTCAAAAACAGCAAGGCACAAGCACTTGTACATTGTCAGCAGAACCTTTGTTCTTCACAAGGTGTCATCAATCGACACCTCCAATAAGCTTGGTCTTGTAGCAAATCTTTGAAAGGCCTATTTTTGGCATCGAGTTATAAAATGGATCTATTTTCATAATCCTAAGAAGAGGAATCAGTGGCTCCATTCTGGATAGGCTTTAGAATTTGTCAAACAAGAGCGGTTTCAACGAATGTTGTGTATTTGGTGGAACTTCGATGGAGTGTTGTACTTTGAGCTTCTCCTGGATAGACATGCTGCAGACACTGACACTTCTTCTCAACAACTGCACTGAGTATATGATGCTTTGAAAGCCAGTTACTTGGCCATTGATCAATCAAAGACGTGTACTCCAACAGAAAGATGATGCTAGTGTAGCCAAGAGCAAATCTGAGGAACTTTAGGGGCTGGAAGTGCTATCTCAGCCCCTGCGTACAATCCAGACCTTGCATCATCAGACTGCCACCTTTCCCAAGCCATGACACATTTTCTGCACAGACGGAGGTTCGACAATGTGGATGAGGTTGAAAATGGGTGCAGGGAATGTTTTGCCTCTAAACCAGGCAAATGTTATAAGCATGAAACTGAGATTCTGGCAGAACTGTAGCGACAGACAATAGAATAGGATGGGATTTCATTTGATAAATAAATGCTTTTGTATGTAATTTTTTAAACTATTAATTAAAGCTTGAAATTGACTCGACCTGGTGTATGTAAGATACCTGTATGTATATGACAGTGTGTGAGTGTGTGTATGTGTATGTGTGTGAGTGAGTGTGTGCGACCTGTACACATGTATGTATGCGTGTGTGTGTGTGTGTGTGTATGTTTCACTGTTTTTATCTCTATGAATGTGTTTCTGTATGTGTAAGTTTATATGTAACAGATATGTGATTTATCTATGTCTATATACATATGAATCTCCTCCTCCTCCTCCTCCTCCTCTCTTCTTCTTCTTCTTCTTCTTCTTCTTCTTCTTCTTCTTCTTCCATAAAAAGCTTTAACAAATGGGGTCAGAAAAAGAAAATAATATCGCATTAGCAAACCTTTTGTCTCCATTCTATAGCTTTATTTTAGAAAGGAGCATTTCACACACAAACACACACACACACATATGAAGAGAGAAAAAGGAAGACCTGTGCATGTACACATTTACACACATATACACACACACACATATACACACACACATATACACACATACATATACACACACACATATACACACATACATATACACACACACATATACACACATACATATACACACACACATATACACACATACATATAAGTGCTGAGATTCTCCTTTTTGTGTTTTGTTTTTTTGTACTTTGAATATGAATGGTGAAAACCTGGAAATGTCACTTTGGATTATATCACCAGAGGGAACCACTGTGCAATGATGGCACAACTATTTTCTAGTCTTTTATTAACATATCTCTGGTAATATTGCAGCAAAAGCATTCGCCGAACAATAGTTTCTTGCAGTTACTTGCAAAGATCTCAAACATAATCGATACATTCTATCAGTTTGTCTGTATGTCAGTTTGTCTCTCAATCTATTTACCTATCCACCTGCCGAGACATACATCTCTATCTATCAATCCATCTATCTGTCTGTCTGTCTGTCTGTCTGTCTGTCTGTTTCTCTGACTGTCTTTCTATCTGTTTATCCATCCATCCATCCATCCATCCATCCGTCTGTCTGTCTGGTGCTCCATCCACCCATAACATGAAATATACATATATATATCATCATCATCATCATCATCGTTTAACGTCCGCTTTCCATGCTAGCATGGGTTGGACGATTTGACTGAGGACTGGTGAAACCGGATGGCAACACCAGGCTCCAGTCTAATTTGGCAGAGTTTCTACAGCTGGATGCCCTTCCTAACGCCAACCACTCAGAGAGTGTAGTGGGTGCTTTTACGTGTCACCCGCACGAAAACGGCCATGCTCGAAATGGTGTCTTTTATGTGCCACCCGCACAAGCCAGTCCAGGGGCACTGGCAACGATCTCGCTCGAAAATCCTACGGGAGCCAGTCAGGCGGTACTGGCAACGGCCACGCTCAAAATGATGCATCTCATGTGCCACCCGCACAAGAACCAGTCCAGGGGCACTGGCAACGATCTTACTTGGCTTGCCGGGTCTTCTCACGCACAGCACATTTCCAAAGGTCTCGGTCAGTAGTCATCGCCTCGGTGAGGCCCAATGTATATATATATATATATATATATATATATATATATATATATATATATATATATATATATGTATATATATGTATGTAGCCCCCCACCAACTCTATATATACCCAGGTCTTTCACCACTTACTTGCACTCTTTAATCGCCCTCCCTTCACAATATCCTGTCACTTATATTATGGCATTTGGACCTCAAGGGTATGCCACCATCCATATCTCTTTCTTCCTTTACTCAACCATCCCATTTATACTCTGATCCCCATTCCTTATGAGTATACCCAGCATTTTGCCACCCTCTTCATCCTGCGGTCTCCCACTCTCTCTCTCTCTTTCTTTCACTTCCCTCTTCATTCCTGATCTTTCTCTCTCTGGCCAGGTAACCTTGTACTTCCTCTTCAGCAAGACACCTATATCTGTCTCACTACAACCTTTTCATCATCACCTCCTCCAATGCCTCCTCCCCGCTTAAAAGTTTTTGTCTTGCATGTACTTGGTGACCCTGTCAGTGCAGGTGCCACTTAAAAGCATCCAGTTCACACTGTAAAGTGGTTGGTGTTAGGAAGGGCATCCAGCTGTAAAAAACCTGCCAAAACAGTCACAGAAGTCTGGTGCAGACTTCGCCCTAATCCTACCCATGCTAGCATGGATCACGGATGTTAAATGATGACGATGATAATCATGATGATGATGATGGTAGTATGTATGTATAAGAGGGCATAGATGTACACAGTGCTCGACAGAATTACGATAGTAGATACAGCTCTTTAAAACTTCCCATTACACTCCCTTTCATGCATGATCTGACAGGGTTTTATGTAACTAGTACAAGCCTGTAACGTATTAGGAAGAGCAAATCCATTCTGAGAGAAAAACACGTAGCATGAATTAGATATTCCATTATTTCATCTGTTACACATGTTTCTGCATTTGATATATGGTATGGTACAACACTCACATCAGGGAGAGTAAGATACCCCTTCCAATCTGTAGACTGGGGTGACACACTGGGAAAGTGTAAGCAACCCCTTAGCCTTCCATGCCAGGGTGGGAACCCATGCCAACACCTCTTCAGTTATCCGGCCATTCTTTACAGATAAATTCCTCTATTTAAATATAATATCGAGGTCTCTTTCTTTCTTTTGTTGTCCTTCCTATCAATATATATATATATATATATATATATATATATATATATATATATATATATGTATGTATGTATATATATATAACTACAAGGTGTAGTGAATAAACTGTTGTCTAAATTACGCAAATATGAAAATAACACTGACATCTAATTTTAACAGATATATTCACCAAAATTACATAAAACTATTTTGAAATACTAAAGAGCAAATTTTTTCAATAAAATCGCCATTTGCTTCAACCACGGCCTCCAGGTGACTTCGGAATCGCCTGCAATTCTTCTGGTTGGTCTCCTTGTTTAAGTTGATGAATGCTGCCATAATCCTTGCCTTCAATTCATATTTGGTGTTACAAGGAGTTTTGTTAATCTCTCACTCAACTGTGCTACACGCATAATAATCAAGGGGGTTACAGTCTGATAGGTTAGGTGGCCAGATGTTAGGGGTGATGTGGTCGCAGAAATTATCTGACAGCCATGACTGGCTCCTGTGCAGGTGACACCTAAAATACACCATTTCGAGTGTGGCTGTCGCCAGTACCACCTGAGTGGGTGCTTTTACGTGCCACCGGCACGAAGGCCAGTCAGGTGGTACTGGCGACAGCCACACTCGAAATGGTGTATTTTAGGTGTCACCTGCACAGGAGCCAGTCCATCGGCACTGGCAACGATCTCGCTCGGATGTTTTTTTACGTGCCAGGAAGGCGACGTTGGTAACGATCATGCTGGTGTTATTTACGGCACGGAAGCTAGACAGCTGCTCTGGCAACTGTCACACTCGGACGGTGCTCTTAGTGCTCCACTGGTACAGGTGCCATCATGATTTCGCAACTGTGTAGTTGACAAAATCAAAAAACAAATAATACATGAAATTAAAAATATAGAATGGCGACAATTTACCCACCGCACCCTGTGTATACACACACACACACACACACACACACACACACACATACACATTCTACTTTTTAATGCATCTGGTCTCACTGGAATGTTGATCTCACTTCTAACAACCCCGTGTCACCTTCCTTGTCCAATAACAGTTTCCTGTCGCCATCTTGGACTTCCTGCATTTCCTCATTTGGTTAACTGAGTCTGATATGGTAGGTTTCTGTAAGGCACCATTGAAGCATTAAGCCACATGAGGCCAAATCAAACTGTTTTAAGTAATAAGGATAATAGCTTCCGTGCCGTAATAATAATAATAATAATAATAATAATAATAATAATAATAATAATAATAATAACAAGTAACTGTAGAATATGTGGAGATCGACAAGAAACAATAAATCATATTATCTCTGGCTGCCCAGTCCTGGCTAAGAAGGAATATATTCACAGACACGACAGAGCTGGGACCTATATACACTGGAAGCTATGCCAACACTATGGAATAACAACAGAAAAAAGATGGTATAAACACACGCCAGAAAAGGTCACAGAAAACGAGAAAGCAACCATACTCTGGGATATGCCAATACACACAGATAGAGAAATTAAGGCAAATAGACCAGATATAGTTGTCAAAGATCATGAAGAAAAAAAATGCTTTCTAATTGATGTATCAATACCAGCAGATGACAACGTTTCTCTAAAAGAAATGGAAAAACTTTCAAAATACAAAGACCTGAAAATAGAGATAACTCGAATGTGGAATCTAAAAACAGAAACAATTCCTATCATAGTAGGTGCCTTAGGTATAATAAAAAATATTCAGACAAATACATAACAAAAACACCAGGACTTACAAATATATATAACATACAGAAAATTGCACTACTGGGTACTGCACACATTCTACGCAAAACACTTTCAATACAGTAAACATAAGAGCACCACAGCAAACCACAGCACATACCCAAGGCACACAGAGCTGTGCTCGGTAGTGAAGTGAAAGCACGTTATAAAAATAAAACTACTGAACAATAATAATAATAATAATAATAATAATAATAATAATAATAATAATAATAATAATAATAATTATGTCGTATTTGCCAACAACAAAATAAGACCATCGATCATGTTGTCTCCATGTGCAGTCTGCTTGCGCCTACAGAGTATCTCAACAGGCATGATAGAGCTGCACAATATATTCACTGGGTAATATGCAAAAACCTGGACTTGCCCCATGATAAAAACTGGTGGGAACACAAACCACCCCCAGTACTTGAAAATGATCACATTGCACTCCTCTGGAACTTCACCATTCAAACTGACAGGAAGATAGACGCAAATAGGCCAGACATCATACTGAAAGACTTCAGACAAAAATCATGCCTCCTCATTGATATGACTGTCCCAATCGATATAAACGTATCTGTCAAGGCCTACCAAAAACTGAGCAAATATAAAGATCTTGAAATAGAAATTAGCAAAATGTGGAATCTGAAGACGAAAACAATACCTATTGTCATAGGTGCCCTGGGAATGACAGCGAAACGGGCTGATTACTACCTAGCTCAGATACCAGGAAACCCCAAAATGGCTGAAGTTCAAAAGATAGTGCTCATGGGTACTGCCCATATCCTACGTAAAATACTGTCTATGTGATCTCAAATTTTAAAACAAACACATAATTTTCTTATGGTTTCTTAAACATTCACTAGAACAAAACTGTACAAATCCAAATATATGGTACCCTAGGCATAACACCTACATGAACTTCTAACTTGTTGTCTCTTGAGGTCTCTGGGTGAGACTTGGATCCAACTTGTACAAATGCAAAACAAAAGTCAAACATAAAATAATAATAATAATATATTTGTGTGTATCACGTGATTGACCAGACTATTCGATGTTGTCATACATCACTGGCCACAATGCACCTTGCATTGTTTTAGCTTTCGAATGATGCCATCCCACAGGCGAACAGGCCAACATTCCCTCCTGATCCAAAGACTATTCCATTGCAGGGTTACCTATTTACAGCTGGGACAGCAGCAAAGTGAAATGAAGTGTGTTGCTCAAGGATGCAATGCACCACCCACTCTGGGGAATTGAACCCATGATCTAGCTGTTGAGAGTGCAACACCTTAACCAGTAGGCCAGAGAGGGAAATCATCATCCCCATCATCATCATCATCATCATCCTCACCACCACCACCACCACCACCACCACCACCACCACCATATATGTAATACTTTTACTAACAGTAACTTTGAAGATTCATATCACATGTATGGTTTATTCAAAAAGTTTGAAAAGCTATACACCTGGTGAAACTTCAAAGTTATAAGTGTCTCAGTTCACTTACACACACACACACACACACACACACACACACACACACACACAGATAGGTGTGCAGACATATGAATATCATACACTTATTATGTATAGTTATTAATATTGCTATGAAAGAATCCAGGCAACATTAAATGATAAAAAAGTCTCTCAACTTTAATGAATCCATTTAATTAAAATTGGAATCATTGCAAATAACGAGACATCTCGTTTAGATTGTAAGTCTGTTTGATGAGGACTAAACTGGAGTTAAATAGCATCTTTTCAATGATATTGATTACATTATTGATGTTTTTGGAAGCGATTCCTGTTTCAATATTATTTCTTTACTCAAATATCTTTGCTTTAAAAAATGTATTTCACATCTCTGACCTTTAGAAAATGCTACTTTTTCTCTAATTATTTGATTTCATTAATTGGAAACTATGAAAGCTTCCAACAACATGAAAGGGACTTGAACAGAATCTCTTAACTTAGTTTCCCTTTGTATGTGGCAAAAGCTCTGTGTTAATCAACTTATATATTTAGTTTTAATTAGTTTACACGATCAATAACTTAACGACCATTTATAAATCACTTATGGAAAGTCTTCTACAGGATTAGTTGTGCAGCAATGTTTCTTGGTAAAACTTATATTTATATGTGTGTGTGTATGTGTGTGTGTACATATCTGTGACTGTGCATGTGTGCTTGATGTGTGTGTGTGTGTATATGTGTGAGTGTGCTTGATGTGTGAGTGGGTTTGATGTGTGACTTAGGGGTTAGGGTATTTGGCACACAATACTGAGTTCGATTCCCAGTGACGTGTTGTATCCTTGAGCAAGACACTTCATTTCACATTGCTCCAGTCCACTCAGATGGCAAAAATGAGTTGTACCTGTAAGGACTAACTTTGTCACATTCTGTGTCACACTAAATCTCTCATTAAGGGTACATGTGTCTGTGGAGTGCTCAGCCACTTGCATGTTAATTTCATGAGCAGGTTGTTCCGTTGAGCGTATTGACAGAAACCCCTGTAGTTGAAAATGACAGAGCACCAGTGCGTTTGATGTGTGTGTGTGTGTGTGTGTTTGCTTGAACAATTCTGAAGATTTCCTAACATGAAACCATTGGTTGCTTTGTTAATCCACAAATAAAGAATATTCATCCAGCAAATGCAGTGTTGAGTACTCACTCTCACTGTTTGATATTTATGTACACACACGCACACGCACACGCACACATGCAGCCACCCCTCACACACACACACGCACACACACGCACACATGCAGCCACCCCTCACACACACACACGCACACACACGCACACACGCAGCCACCCCTCACACACACACGCACACACGCAGCCACCCCTCACACACACACACAACAAACTTCCATAGAGTTTTAGTGCTTGACCCAACAAACTATTGAGTCAAGCTCAAATGAGTCTTCACTTATAATTCCGTAACCTCCACCAAACATTAAAAATATCAAACTTTTCAAACTTTTTTAATTTCCATTAATTTTCTTAAACTTGGTTAAAATTGCATATATTTTATGTTAAAATTTTCATTATATTATAATCTTTATTTCAGTTTTAAAGCATAATAACTAATAATTGTAACAATGATAAAATATTCTTAACATTATTTACTCAACATCCTCTTCATATTCACATTTCGCTCAGCTCTCTCTCTCTTTTACTCTTATTTATCCTCTCCCACTCTTCTTCCTTCTTTGTTTATTTACATTCTCTCCTACTTATTCTCCTCTCCTTTCTGTCAGTCATCCCCTCTCTATATATCTATCTTTCTATCTGTCTCTCTCTCTCTTTCTCTCTTTCTCTCTCTCTCTCTCTTTGACTCTTCTCTTTACTTTTCACTCTCTCACTCTTCATCTTTCTACGTTTGTTTACTCTCTTTTCAACTTATTCTCCTTCTCATTCTGTCAGTTCTCTGTCTGTCTATGAGTCCTCCCCTCTCTCTATATCTATTTTTCTGTCTGTTCTCTCTCTCTCTCTCTCTCTCTCTCTCTCTCTCTCTTTCTCTCTCTCTTTCTCTCTCTCTCTCTCTATCAATCTATCTGTCTGTCTTTCTCTGTCTTTCTCTCTCTTTCAACTTGCATTTCCCTCTCACACTCTTCCTCCTCCTACTGCAGTAACTTTCTCTCTTTCTCTCTTACACTTGTTCTACCTTTTCTTTACTGTCCATTCTACCTATTCCTCTCTACCTCACAACACCAGAGAAGTTAAACTGCCCACTGAGTCATGTCTTCTCCCTGGTTATGTTTTGTCTCTTCTTTCAGGTGATCATTGCCAGGTGAAATTTAATTAACACCATGTCTGAATTCTCATTAATTCAATAAATTAGAACTTTGCTTTCTTTTCACTGGGCTCAAAGGTAACCAGAATAATGTAAACGGAGGGAGATACAGGTGTTATTATGTGAGATCAAATGGTCATGCAACCTGTTATAAATAGCAGCCACATTGCCCTCAAATCACTTGCTACTGTCTCTTAGAAAAGATGCATTTGAAGATGTATTTCTAGATGTACTGTATCAGAAATACAAAATGATTGGGAAAGCTGAAGGTCTGCTAGCTGAGGAGTGGTCTGGGACGAAATAATCTGATCTGTTTAGAATATTGCAATGAGAGCCAAAGAAATACTGAACACTTGGAAAAAGTCAATGGAATTTTCTCTAACAATACGAAATATCTGTGCGTCAGTATAACTAGATTTATATTTGAAAATAATAATGCCAAGGCAAATTAATGCTGAAATTGTAAATTTTAATACAAAAAAAAAAAAAAACTAAAATATTTTTGGCACGTATTTCAAATTCAGAGCTGCTATTATGCATATATTACAAACAGTTGATTTTGGGCATTATACTTGCATTGTCAAAAATTCTGTTGACCTAGATGCAGGAGTGGCTGTGTGGTAAGTAGCTTGCTTAGCAACCTCATGGTTCCGGGTTCAGTCCCACTGTGTGGCACCCTGAGCAAGTGTCTTCTACTATAGCCCCAGGCCAACCAAAGCCTTGTGAGTGGATTTGGTAGACGGAAACTGAAAGAAGCCCGTAGTATATATGTATATGTATATATGTGTGTGTGTGTGTGTGTGTGTGTGTGTGTGTGTGTATCTGTGTTTGTCCCTCCAGCATCGCTTGACAACCGATGCTGGTGTGTTTATGTCCCCGTAATTTAGTGGTTCAGCAAAAGACACTGATAGAATAAGTACTAGGCTTACAAAGAATAAGTCCTGCAGTCAATTTGCTTGTCTAAAGGCAGTGCTCCAGCATGGCCACAGTCAAATGACTGAAACAAGTAAAAGAGTAAATGGAATACTATTAGTGACACTAAAATCATTTCTTGTAATGGTATTTGAATGATAATCTAAATAATAAATGAAATAATATAATCTTGAAAAACAAGAAATTTAGATAAAAAAATATTTCCTGTTTTACAGAAAAAGAATTCAACAAAATGTTGAAACTTTAAATTTTTCTAAAAAGAAATTGCTTTACAAAAAATAGGTCTAATAAAATGTTGATCCTTCAAAAGTTAGAAACTAGAATTGAAGAAATGAAAATTTAATTGGCATTTTGTTGCACTTTTTAAAATGCTCAACTCATTAGCAAACACATCTTATTTTTAAAGTGTGGGGGGTGGATATCACCACTTCAATCCCCTTTTATTAATAAATGAAGATTAACTATATCATTTCTTTTAGAAGAACAAGTAGAGGCATTTGGTGGAGATTAAGGACGGAAGGAGATGGATAATAGAATGGAAGAGAGAAGAGAAAAAGAGGGGAGGAGAAACATGAAACAAAGGTAGGTCCAGGAAGAAGGCTAATGAGTTATTCAAAGAGGGAAGATGGGAGGAGGTGAATGAAGGAATGAAGAAGAGAAAAGGAAAAGAAGCATGAAAGAGAGATAGATGAGGGGAGAAGGATGATGACCCAGATGAAGAGAAAGGATTGAAAAATGGAATGGAGGAGAAAAAAGGAAAAGAAAGAAGGAAGAGTTTATTATTAAAATTATTATTTTTTTTCAAAAGTGCAACAAAATGCCAATTAAAATTGTATTATTTTTTTGATTCTAGTTTTTAACTTTTGAAGGCTCAACATTTTATCAAATCTTTTTCTGTAAAACATCAATTCTTTTGGAAAAAATTTAAGTTTGAACTTTTTGTTGAACCCTTTTTCTGTAAAACAGGAAATTTTTTCCATTTAAATATATCTATGTATGTATATGCACACCTACATATACATAACAAGCTTCCATACAGTTTCTTTCTACCAATTCTAATCCTAAGGCACCGGTTGGTGCTTGTAGTTATTGTATTGTATACATTTGTGAGTCAAATTGAACTTGCAACCATGTGTTCACAAAGTTAGCCTCTTGACCACACGACCATCTCTTCACTTACAACTATCTTCATAAAATATAAAGGTTCATGATAAATGTTATAAATCTCATTAATTAATAAACTAGGTTTAATGAATTATTTAAATCAATTCCATTATGTGTAGTGAATAAGTCAGCATGAAACAAATCTCTGCTGTTCTTTCCCCCACCATTTGTCAAGGGACTCCACCCCCATTCGTCAAGGGACTCCACCCTGTCATACCCTATTCTCCATTCACTACGTCTATCCCTCAACTTCTGTCTGTCATTCATTTCATTCTTACACCTTAACCAAATCCCTGTCTCTCATTCTCCCACACAGTCTGGCAATTTCTACCCACCCCCACTCCTAACTCATCTGTCCCCCATTCCCTTCTACTCACTTCTTATCTTGAGGGTCCACTCTTACACTTCATCCCTAATATTTTTATCTCTTTGCAGCTCCACGCTGATCCCCTCCACGCTGATCCCCTCCACCCCCACTTCAAAAATGTGAGTAACCATGCAGCTCCTCCAGAAACTGACCCCTTCTCTCATATCTTAACCCCTCATCTTCTAGTATAAAGCCAACTCTTTTAGGGTTTGTCATCTTGCAGGCTGCATGGTGACCCCACTAGTGCTGGGGGTAGGAAAAAAAAGCACTCAGGTTAAACTGTAAAGTGGTTGGTGTTAGGAAGGGCTTCCAGCTGTAGAAACTCGGCTGAAACAGACAGGGAAGCACAATGCAGTCCTTGGATCCATCTGATGATGTCAAGCCATCCAACCCATGTCAATATAAAACATCATCATTATCATCATTTAACGTCTGCTTTCCATGCTGGCATGGGTTGGACAGTTTGACCAGAGCTGATAAAGCCAAGGGCTGCAATATGTTTCATTGTCTATCCTGGCATGGTTTCTATGGCTGGATACCCTTCCTAATGCCAACCACTCCATAGAGTGCACTGGGTGCTTCTTATGTGGCACCAACGCTGGCATTGGTTCTGCTGTGGTGGACGAGTCTTCTCGAGTCCAGTACTGGACTCACCAGATATCTTGCTCCTTAGTCCTCTTCCTTGTAATACTTTGTCCCAATGTCTTCCTGGGTTTCCACTGGTTTTCCGTCCACTTTAACTGATCAGCACTCACTTTAAGCGATTGGCACTTAACACTGAAACGTGGATGCTAAAGGATGGTCATGATCATGATGACTCTGATGATGATGATGATGATGATGATGATGATGGTTATGTTAATGATAGATTGAAGACGTTCCATCCATGACAAACCTTTCTAATTTTCCTAGCTATTGTACATTAGAATATATGGTACCACATTATCCTTCCTGCAATTTGATAGACATTTGGCTGCTGTTTTTAATGAGTCAAGAATAATCTGTCTATTTGGTTCGTTTGTCATGCTCCTGAAACAAAGTTGGTGGCTCACACACACACACACACACACACACACACACAAAACAAACGATTATTGTTTTCTATAAAAGACCAAAAAGAACCTCGTTTACTACAGGTTATTTATGAATTTGAAATGTTGTTGCCTTTAAGTTGCCTTCTCTGTGAATGGGAAGAAGCTGTGTTAATATCCTTAGAAAAGTTGATACCATTATATGTCAATGCTGAAGATGGATGTTAAATGATGATGATGGTGATAATTGTCATTTAAGATGAACTTTCAAAGTTGCGCTGGTACTTATCTTAATTCCACTCAATTAAATAATGTTTGTGCAAGTTTTAATTTCCTTTGACGATAATAAAGGATAGAAAGTGGTGATCCTTGAGATACGTAAAGAAAAGGTAAGACATTCCAGCAAACATCGAGAAAGAGGAGGAGGAGGAGGAGGAGGAGGAAGTCAGTATTGTTGTAGGGGAAGCTTTCTCTTATTATTTCTTATAAAGGAAACATTAAATTAAGCTGTTCTCTCTCTCTCTCTCTCTCTCTCTCTCTCTCTCTCTCTCTCTCTCTCTCTCTCTCTCTCTCTCTCACACACACAATATAGAAGACAGAGTACATAAAAGTTCAGCTGTATAAAGATTTATCAGAGATCATTGCGTCTTGTTACTTTTCTAATTCATTGATCAGACAACAAACTATCTTTGTAATCTTAATGTTATGTCAATGTTCACAAATTGATATCAGAGAGAGAGAGAGAGAGAGAGAGAGAGAGAGAGAGAGAGAGAGAGAGAGAGAGAGAGAGAGAGAGAGAGAGAGAGAAGAGAGAGAGTGAGAGAAAGTAGTAAGTAACTTAATGCAAGAGATTTGAAAGTTGATTGCATTTGAAATGTGTGTGTGTGTGTGTCTTGTCGTAAGATGTCCTCCAATATTGCAATCTAAACACGACTGTCCCTCATACACTGATTCCTGATGCTTTCCTCCTTTCATTTTACAATTGAGCATCTAATGTTGGTTGCTTCTTCAAACTCTTTCTTTCACTTCTGTCTTCACAAATCTTATTAAAAGCTTTTATGAACATGTTTAGTAATGGCTCCTTGATAATGTATCAACATCTTCACTTGTTATTGTTTAGCGCCAAGTCAGTCCTAATCAAGATGGAGTATGACAAGAGAGAGAGAGATTCCAATTGTGAAACTGTCCTGTCTTTTTCGGTAGACCTAGATCTGTTATTCCCTTTTCAAGAATATCCTCTAAGTTGAGGGAGCTTTGACTGCTGCTTCTCAAAGGGTGAGTTTTCTTAGGTTTTCTTCGTTGATGAGTCTTCAATACGAATCCTGGAGCAGAAACTATGTTGGAAACGGTGCTGAACTCTTTCAGCAATTGTCAAACTAACTAAATATTTTAATACCAAATGTGGAAATAGCCATTAGTGATATTTAATTAATTAACGGTAATTGGAGTATGTTTGACTTTTATTATGGCTGAGTTGAGCAAAATAGGACAATTAATATTGTTTTCAAATTGTGGCACAAGGCCAGCAATTTTAGGGGAGGGAGTAAGTTGATTACATCGATCCTCAGTATATGACTGGTACTTATTTTATTGATCCTGAAAGGATGAAAGACAAAGTCAGTCCTCACAGAATTTGAACCCAGACGAAATACTGCTCAGCATTTTGCCCACCATCCTAACAATTCGGTCATCCCCCCACTCTCTGCCTTTTTATAATAATAATAATAATAATAATAATAACAACAATAATAATAACAATAATAATAACAATAATAATAATAATAAGGATTTCAAATTTTGGCACAAGACCAGTAATTTTGGGAGCATGGGGTAAGTCGATTACATTGAGCCAGTACGCAACTGGTACTTATTTTATTGATCCTAAAAAGATGAAAAGCAAAATCAACCTCAGAACATAAAGACAAGCAAAATACTGTTAATGATTCTGCCTAATTGCAGAAGGATTAACATTAATGGGAGATTAGCGGCAAAGGCTTATCAGTGACTGTTGAAAAATTTTGTAATGTTTAGTTTAAAAAGAAAGTAGTTCACTAAATTATTTATTTGTATTTATAATTATCATTAATAAGTAATCAGAGATCAATGGATGAGCAGAAAAAGGAGGTGTGTCACAGAAAGGAAGTGCAGTACTTGGTCCTGTCTCTCCATTCAATCAACTTTCATTCTTTCATCCCAACAAAATTGTGGTTTTGTCTTAATGATAAGAACCTTGTTTTAATTAGAAATATTTCTTAAACAATTAACTTTATAATAGTATTAATTAATTAATTCTGTAATGTCTGAGCCAAGTGAAGCAATTTAAGGTGATTCAGCTTAAATTGTTACTGTTGTTGTATTTCCACTCTACATTTGGTCTTCTCTAAACACACACACGCACACAGACACACACACACACACACACACACACACACAAATGAATAACAAAACAATACACTATGTTACAGTATACATAATGTGTGTGAATACAAATTGTCTCTATCACTCACATGCTCTCTTGTATGTGTGTGTGTGTGTGTGTGTATGTGTGTGTGTGTGTGTATGTGTGTGTGTGTGTGTATGTGTGTGTGTGTGTGTGTGTGTGCAAAGAGCGAGGAAAGAGGGAGATAGATTGATAGAGAGAGGGAGACAATGAAACAGAGAGAGAAAAAGGGAGAAAGAGAGGAAAGAGAAAGAGAAAGAAGGAGAAAGAAAGAGAGAGTAAGAGAGGAGAGAAGGAGATAGAGAAGGAGAGAGAGAAGGAGAGAGAGTAAGAGAGGAGAGAGAGAGAGAGAGAGAGAGAGAGAGAGAGAGAGAGAGAGAGAGGAGAGTAATGGTTTCTGCAGCCGAGTGCTTTGCTTCTTCAGGAAAATGATTGAATGCAAATGTCTGCTGGTCTCTTTTATCAAATTTTATTTGGTTCTCTGAGGAGTTAAGAAATGAAAGATATTGGATCTTGTGATGTTGCAGACAGATTGGGATGGGGGGGGGATAGAGAAAGAGAGGGGGGTAGTGACTGAGCAGTAAATGGAAGGAGGGGAAACAAACTGGTGGAGATGGTGGGAGCGGAGCGGAGTGGGGTGGGAGGGGAGCAATAAAAAAATTTAGAGGAAGATCAAAATGACCTGAAAGAGGTCAGGTCTGACGAATGAAGGAATTACAGGTGAGAATGATTAACTGATGATAGTGTTGTTGATGACCATCATGATGATGATGGTAATAATGGTGGTGGCGGTGGTGGTGGTGGTGGTGGTGGTGGCGATGGCGGTGGCGATGGTGGTGGCGATGGTGGTGGTGGTGGCGGTGGTGGTGGTGGCGGTGGTGGTGGTGGTGGTGGCGGTGGTGGCGGTGGTGGTGGTGGTGGCGATGGCGGTGGCGATGGTGGTGGTGGTGGCGGTGGTGGTGGTGGTGGTGGTGATGGTGGTGGTGGCGGTGGTGGCGGTGGTGGTGATGATGATGATGGTGATGGCATCTATAGTAACAACAGTGATGATTAATTAATTCATTAATTGAAGACAGGGACATGTTAGAACAAGACAAATAATTGCTTTAACAAAATCAGTTTTAATGAATAAAAGAAAGTAGAAATGTCACCAATGTTATGAGCACAGGACAGACACCCAATTATTACCAAGATACTCCAGGCTAATTCTAAAAGTCTCCTTCTCCTTTTATATATTTAGATATATTTAGCATTTTTCTTTTATTCCAGTTTTGATGTTAAAAAAAAAATAATAAAATATATTTAAACTTGACCTTTCACCATCTTATTTTGAGGATTCTCTGACATTTGACTCTACCTTTTCTACCCCAAATTACAGTGGAAAGCGTTTTTCCTTGAACTTACCCTCCACTGATAGCATACAGCACTCATGGTCCATTTGCAGTTTACATGACATGCTTTTAGCAGAATAGCCATTGCTACAAATTACATGCCAGTGGCACGTAAGAAGTGCCCTCCAAACTCTTGAAGTGGTTGGCATTAGGAAGGGCATCCAGCTGTAGAAACCAGATCAGATTGGAGCCTGGTGCAGCCTTCTGGCTTGCCAGTCCTCGATCAAACCATCCAACCCATGCGGACATTAAATGACAACGATGATGATGCTGTCTTTAATGGCCAGATTTCCTACAGAGTAGTCTTATTCTTATTTCTTTCCAGCCACTCCAACGTCTCCGTAACTTTGCCATATTCAGTCATATCTTATCCTCAAGCCCACTTGTTCACTTGTTCTACATCTTTTCTTTTGTTTGATTTTCAAATTAGAAAGAGGAACCATTTGGGAAGACAAAAGATGCAACAATTTCCTCAGCTTCTTTCATCCATCCTAACTTCTAACAACTACATTTCTGTTACAGCCCCCACCATCCCAATATTAATTAGATAAGAAAGGTAACAAAATCTATTGACCCAGAGCTACAGGATAAGACACTTGTCACAGGTGGTATGCAGAGGGATTGAACCTGCAACCATGTACTTACAAAGCAAATCTGTTAACCACACAGACATGTCTGCATTTGTGCTGCTCACCTTTGTCACCAGTGTTTCGTCTCTTTTGCTTGGGTCATCAGAGAAATTCATGCATTTCTTTCCAATGCTATTTTAATTAACACAAAGAATAATATTTCAATCACAGAGTTTTTTGGTTTTCAGCATCTCAGTTCTTCCTCCACAACTTTTGATAATTGTTTTTGAAATTTGAAAAATTTTACCTTTTTTCAGCAATATGACAATGGAATGCCAAGTAGAAAAAAATGAGCATTTTTGACACCTGCTTCTCTTTGCTTTTAATCAAGGTTCCAAAGTTACCAAAGTCACTCAAGACAATTATGCTGTGTAGGGAGAACTGCACAGAAATGCTTTTCACACTCCAAGGAGGGGAAATTTGACCTTACAGACTTTCTGTGTTCCAGCCAACCTGTTCATTCGAATGAGGATCAGCTGAATGCGTCCATCTACTAGAATCCATGTAAACCTACTTTGGAATCAATCCAGCAGCAAGGATGCTGTCATGATACCATTGCCAGCCATCTTCAACAGTGTGCTTCTCCATCACTCTCTAAAAGTCTGCATGGTGTTTCGTTCAACATAGAACTGACAATGTGGCTCAATGAATTCTTCGAGTCAAAATCCAGTGATTTCTAGAGTCGAGGCCCAGAGAAACTCAGCAAGAAGTGGAACATCAGCAAGAAGCCATAAACAATGATGGAGAATACACTTTTGACTGATTGAAATTCTTCCTGAAAAATAAGGATTCAGATAAATGGAATAAAAGGAATTTATCTGAAGAGCCCAGGACTTTTTCCATTCAAAACTTACATCAACATTGCCATGTTTTCAATATGAATCTGTATTTTATTTCCTTTCACTTCTGCTTAATCTTAAATAATTCAGTTTAAAAAGATACATATAAACACCACTGATTCCTCCTCCTCCTTCTCTTCTTCTTCTTCTTCTTCTTCTTCTTCTCCTCCTCCTCCTCCTCCTCCGTCTTCTTCTTCTCCTTCTCCTCCTTCTCCTCTTTCTCCTTCTCCTTCTCCTTCTTCTTCTTCTTCTTCTTCTTCTTCTCTTCCTCCTCCTCCTCCTCCTCCTCCTCCTCCTCTTCCTTCTTCTTCTCTTTCTCCTCCTTCTCCTTCTCCTCCTCTTCCTTCTTCTCTTTCTCCTCCTTCTCCTCCTCCTCCTCCTCCTCCTCCTCCTCCTCCTCCTCTTCCTTCTTCTTCTCTTTCTCCTCCTTCTCCTTCTCCTCCTCTTCCTTCTTCTTCTCTTTCTCCTCCTTCTCCTCCTCCTCCTCCTCCTCCTTCGCCTCCTCCTCCTCCTCCTCCTCCTCCTCCGTCTTCTTCTTCTCCTTCTCCTTCTCCTTCTCCTTCTCCTTCTCCTTCTTCTTCTTCTTCTTCTTCTTCTTCTTCTTCTTCTTCTTCTTCTCCTCCTCCTCCTCCTCCTCCTCCTCCTCTTATTACTTCATTGATTGACAAACTGGACATATTTTCCATTTTCTATGTCCTGCGTCTCTTGATTTCCTCACCAAATACATTCTTATTTTTTTCTCTGGAAACTTAATTATTTCATCGTTCCAAACATGTGTTTACCAGAGCAGCAAAAGTTTATTAACGACATTCTTAAGTTACATAATAGCCTCAAGGACACATTTATCATTGTTGTCATCCTCATCCTCATCAGCAGCAGTAACAGCAGCAACAGCAACAGCAGCAGCTGAGGCAGTAGCTGCACATCAACATTACCACCACCGCTGCCACCACCACCACCACCGCCGCCGCCGCCGCCACCATTTATTATCAATCACCTACAAACACCGCAAACACCAACACCATCATTATTAGCATTGGAATTTATGCCTTCTCTTCGCCTTCCTGTTTCTTCCATTGTGTATGTATGTAGGTATGTTTGTGTGTATGAGGTGGTATCAAAAAGTTCCTGGACTAGTTTTCTAGCATGCCAGTAGATGGCAGCACATGGTTGTGTATGCAGTGAGAACCAGCAGTGACCTTCCTGGGGCCGTGTGCTGAGTGGCACCACTGAGTTCACTTCACAAGTTGTGTTTTTGTGATCACGTGTGTGCCGTAGTCTGCGATTTTTGTCATGGACAGGAAGGTGGAACAAAGAGCCAACGTGAAATTTGGTGTTAAACTTGGGAAGTCTGCTACAAAGACATTGAGCAAGTTTTGGCAAACTAATGGTAACGAAGCAATGGGTTGTACTCAATATTTTGAGAGGCACAACAGATCCACAACTCAAGAACATGCTTATGAATTGTTCCATCATCAACAATATTGGGCATCAAGAATTCCTTCTTCAGAGCCAGGCTGTCAGCCGAGAGTTCTACTGTGACGTTTTGAAGTGTTTGAGGGAAGATATTTGAGGAAAGCAACCAGATCTGGGGAGCACACAGAATTGGATTTTTCACAATGACAACCATGCACTCTGTCTCCGAACATTCCTCATTCATGAGTTTCTTACCAAAAACAACATGGTAACTCTTCCACACCCATCCTATTCACCAGATTTAGTACCTATGGCCTTCCATTTCTTTCCCAAGATGAAAAGGCAGCTCAAAAGTTGCCATTTTAACATTGTTGCTGAGATCCAGAGTGAATTGCTGAAGGTCCTCAACTCACGGAAAATGGATTTTGAAGATAGAGAAAAAGAAAGCTGGTTTATGGAAGGCCATCAGCCATGTAATGATGCTAATTGCAGGCAAACAAGCAAATGACTATACGTCCCACCAACAGAAGGTAAAGAAGGAGATAGAAATGATGTTTGGAGACAGTAAAACGGGGACACTCACTTGCAAACTGATTAGCCTCAAGCAGGAGCTAAAAGCTTTCTCAGTGAGAAACTCTGACATCAGAAGGGAAGAACTGAGAGAAGAACAATCAACAAATGATTTAAGCGAAACCAGGCAGCAGTATACAGAGACATGAGAGGAGGAGCAGTGGGCATCAGAGAAGCTTCTTCACGAGAAGACATAGACTCCTTCTGGAAGGAAACTCTGGAGTGAAGAGAAGGAGTTTAACCAAGATGGTCTGTGACGCAAAGAAATCTGTAAATGATACATCCAAGACATACAACATTGATGGTGAAACTCTTGCAAATGCGATGCAGAAACTCCAGGATGGAAAAGCACCTGGAAGACTTGGTTGTTGGATATTGGTACAAGAAGCTAACATTCTTGAAAAGAAGGCAGGAGAGACACTATATGCATGAGAATACATACATATAGCAAAGCATACAAACCTGCACATATACATACATACATATACACAAACAAAAATACCCTGTTGTTGATGTTGAAATTCCAATGAAGGTTAGAAACCGGTTCTTTCTCTATTGGCAAGAAATCTTGGAATAAAACTGAACAATGACATACATACATACATCATCATCATCATTTAACGTCTGTTTTTCCTTGCTGGCATGGGTTAGACAGTTTGACTGGAACTGGTAAGCTGGATAGCTGTACCAGGCTCCAATCTGTTTTGGCCTGGTTTCTACAACTGGATACCCTTCTTAACACCAACTACTCCAAGAGTGTAGTGGGTATCTTTTACATGTCACTAGCATCAGTGCTTTTAATGTTTTACCAGTATAGGTGCCTTTACCATATCACCAGCATGAGTGCCTTTGACATGTCACTGGCACTGGCCACAATTACGATTTCCCTTGGCTTGACACATCTTCTCAAGCACAGCAAATCACCAAAAGTCTCAGTCACATGTCATCACTTCCATGAGGCCCAACATTCAAATATCATGCTTCACCACCTCATCCCATATCTTCCTGGGTCTACCTCTTCCACAGGGTCCCTCCACAATTAGAGATCAGTACTTTTTTACGTAGCTGTCCTTGCCTATAACATCACATCACCATACAAGCACAGTCTTCTCTTTTTCACACTATATCTTATGTCACTTGTACCCAGTTCTTCTCTTCAGACACATTTTGTCGTATGAGCACACTGACATTGCACATCCAGTGGAGCATACTAGCTTCATTGCTTACAAGCCTTTGCATATCCTCTGCAGTCAAAGCCCATGTTTCACAGCCATGTAGCATGGCTGTTTGCACACAGGCCTCATACACTCTGCCTTTCACTTTGAGCAAGAGGCCCTTTGTCATCAACAAAAGTGGAAGCTCTCTGAACTTTACCCAGCCTGTTCTTCTTCTAACAGCTACACTCTCAGAGCATCCTCCTCCACTGCTGACTTGGTCACCTAGCTAACGGAAGCTACCTACTACTTCTAAATATCTCCCTGGGCATTTGATGAAATATATTTCCTTTACACTTCTTGTCCCAAAGACTCCTTCCTCCATTAACCTTCCTCTGATTCTGCTGCATCTCTTATGTGTCCATATTTTGCATCGGGTACACTTTAAAGAGTTTCTACCAACAACTTTCCTACATATTGAGCAGAGCTGTCTCCCTGAAAGGATTTGTGACTCAGATAGCTGGCCCCTCTGTTGGGTGCACATTAGGCAGATGCTTCTACTCCTATGTGTTCTCTACATTTAGCAGCCTTTCATAGAAGCCTCTTTTCAGAATCACTAACTACAAGTGAGTCATTACCTATGTGAATGCACTTCTCTCTTACAATATCACGCTTGTCCTTGACACACCGTCTTGTAAACTGAAACACCTCAAGCCTCTAGTCCTCACACTATAGAATATTGGCAAACTTATTCTTTTTCTTCGAAGTCACTGTCAACAATATTCTTGAATAAGAATAATAAATTTGTACTTTGCAAAAGTATAGAGTGACGTATCAGATTAATGTAAAAGTGTTTTTATTATAGCTGAACACAAAAAACAAACATGTATATACAAGGTACGTAAGACATTTGAGGACAGATTTACGTTTATAAAAAAAGAAACAGATATATAATAACAGATAATAACTTTATTTATCAAAAAACGCTATGAGGATAAAAATAAACCTTCTTTTCTAAAATGTTATTCAATAAAGCTACCTTCAGCTTCAACAACTGAATCTATACGAGATCTAAATCATCTCCACGTTCGAATCAAGGGGTCCTGGTTCATTTTGGACATTACTCTGACTATGGCAGCTTTCAAAGAGTCTTTGGTGTTATGGGTGAGTTCATTGACCTCTCTCTCAACAATGCTCCATATGTAATATAGTCCAATGAATTGAGATCTGGGAAATTAAGAGGCCAAATGTTAGGGGTTATATGATTATGAAAGTTTTCAGCCATCCATTCTTGTGTTACTAGAATCATGTGTGATAGTGCAGAGTCCTGCTGAAACACATATGGCCTTCCATTGCATACACTGCCTATACAGGGCTTAATTATTTCCAGGACCTCAATTTAGGCAGCAGAGTTAACTCTAAGGCTTCGTGGAAGGAAGTAAGGAAGCATCACATGTCCTTCATTGCTGACAATCTTTAAAACCATGACAGTTGCAGGAAATTTTGTATGCATAACACTTGGAACTTCAGAAGGGTCTGCACATAGCCATCTGTCATTTTTCAGTTTGTTTTCAGAGCCTTTTAGATCTGATGTAGTGATTTTCTTTTGCTTTTTCTGACAAACTGAACTTTCCTCATCATATAAGACTTATATCTGATGTCTTCATGGACAACATTTCTGACTGTTCCTTCTGACACCTGGAGATCTTTTGCAGTTGACCTCATAGACTTTCTGGGATTGTCTGTTGAACTTGTTGGATAAATTCAGGTGTTCTGATGATTTCAGGGCATTTAGAATGCTTTTTATGTTTTGATACTGGTGATGCGTTTCCATCTTCAGTCTCTAGCTCCTTACAAACTTTGTAGACGAAACATCTGTTAACTTTCAAAAATCGAGATATTTCTAAATTGCTATGCTCAGCCTTTATAACCACAATAACAGCATGCCTCTTCATTTCTTGAGTAAGTTGAGGGTCTGCCATTATTATCATTTTCTGAAACAAAGATTATATAGAGTTAGTAAAAAAAAATTGAAAAACAAATACAATTGTCTTATATAAAATGTTTCAAATAGAAGCTTTTTCTTTATCCCTGTGTGTGTGTGTGTGTGTGTGTGTGTGTGTGTGTGTGTGTGTGTGTGTGTGTGTGTGTGTGTGTGTGTGTGTGTGTGTGTGTATGTGTGTGTGTGTGTGTGTGTGTGTGTGTGTGTGTGTGTTTGTGTGTGTGTGTGTGTGTGTGTGTGTGTGTGTGTTTGTGTGTGTGTGTGTGTGTGTGTGTGTGTGTGTGTGTGCGTGTATTTGTATACACATATATCGTTTAGCAAAGGAGATAAGAACGTAATGGAGTTTATTTGTGTACACTTGATGAGACAAGTCATAGCTACTCAGAGTTACATGTGAGTACCATCGTTTAGATTCTCTGAAAGGTCAAACTGCCAGTAACTATAGTTACACAGAGAATCATCGATTTTACAGACAGGTAAATATCTTATATGACACGAAGTTTAGAATCACAAAATTACTTGATGATAGTGACATATACTTTCATATATCAAATTTATTCCTTTCTTCTTTTGCTCATTTTGTATTTACTGTTGTGTGATTATTGTTGAAATTATTCCAGCCATACAAATATTAAACATCTATAGACAACTTTTCATAGTCTGACCAGAAATCATGTGATTTTTGGCAATATGACTTACTCTTTTATTGCTCTAGAGCATTGCACATACACGCACGCACGCATGCACGCACGCACACACACACACCCACACCCATACACACCCACACCCACACAGAGTTAAATAAGACAGATAAAGGTAGATCTATCTATCTATCTATCTATCTATCTATCTATCTATCTATCTATCTATCTAGCTGGAAAGCCCCTGGCCCATCAGGAACCACCGCAGAGATGCTCAAAATATCTGGCAGTGTCGGCAATAGCCTAGTCACCCGTATTGTTAACCAGGTGATACACAAAGGAATCATACCCAATGACTGGTGTAGCAGCACCATAGTCAACTGCTACAAAGGTAAAGGTGACGCTTTAGATACAAATAATTACAGAGGTATCAAGTTGTTAGATCAGGTAATGAAAGTCGCGGAGAGGGTCATAGCCCAACTAATTAGAGATAGAGAGAGTTGCAGAAGAAAGCAGAAGAGATTGAGTCTGCTTCCAATGTTAAGAACACTAAGTTATTATATACTTTCCTTCGTGAGGTGTATGGGCCATCATGTCCTACTGTGGACATCTTAAAACGATGGGAGGAACATTTCAATGAACTTCTGAATCGACCATAAGTTGTTGATATGATTCCACAGAATGCCCCCATTGAGTGCTTAGATGACAGTCCGTCAGTGGAGGAAACAATAAAAGCAGTATCAAAGCTGAACAATGGTAAAGCTCCAGGAATTGATAGTCTGAATGTAGAACTATTTAAGTTGGTGGGGGGGGGCTACTTTGCTAGAAATTCTAACAGCAGTAATACAGAAGATATGGAAAAATGAAGTTATGCCAAAAGACTGGAAGGATGCAGTCATGGAAGTCATGTTCAAGGATAAGGGATAAAAGGATGAATGCAATAACTTTCGTGGGTATTTGTCTACTTGCTACCGTCGGCAAAGTTCTATCACGAATAATGCTGGAATGGCTGCAGATATATGTGGCTAATGAGATTCTTCTTGAATCACAGAGAGTGGATTCAGAAATGGTAGGGGTGCTGTTGACATGATTTTCTCTGCTCGGAAGTTACAGGAAAAGTGTGTGGAACAGCAAATAGGACTTTATCAGGTATTCATTGATCTTACTAAGGCTTTTGACTCTGTCAATCGAACTGCCTTGTGGGGGATCTTGGGGAGACCTGGATGCCCGGTAAAGTTTCTCACTATTCTGAAGCAGTTTCATGATGGTATGGAAGTAAGGATCAACATTGGTGGAAGGTAAATGTAAGACGGAAGATGGAAGATACGAGAATTTTTATTAATTACTACAACTGTTTCGACACATCTAGCATCAGTCCCTCACTGGTGGAAAACTTAACAACTGGTTTAGGAGCATCCGACAGTGAATCTGTGTCTCTTCGCATGATAAATAGATATAACTTGTTAAAATAACAGTTCGGCAATGTATTTTCTCATTTTGTGTAAAGAAAGCAGCAGATTAAAGGATATAGCTTCGTTAATATAGAAGATCAATAATAAAATAACAGTTGAAAGAAAGAAATGAACACGCAATACAGTGAGTGGAGAATTAAAAATAACTGTTAATGGATGTAGATGTATAAACGCCCTCGCGTAGGTTGTATGGTGCATGTACACTCGCTCATACAAGCATCCACAAAGATGTAAGAATACGCACACGTGTGATTTGGTGCATGTACGTTCACATAGCAAGTTAAATATCTACTTGGTGTTTATAAAAATAGGGTGGTTAAAGCTAAACTTAATTCATCCATACCTTAAAGTAAATAATGTTAACAATTGCTCAAATTCACCCCCAATGCATTGTGCGAAAGTACATTTATATGCATGTAGGTATCTTGAGAGTCTTTCTGAAATTCTCATTGGTCCACAGAACAGACAGTGATTTCTCGGAGCAGAGTCGGCATCTCCTGGAAATGATATTAGATGGTTTTACGTGCCTTACTATGGACCAAGTTATGTTAGACTTATTTTTATCTTCCTTCAATCGCCATACCTATAAATCCATACGTACTTACACATAAATAGATAAATAGACAGCTAGCTAGATAGATAGATAGATAGTGTTGTGCCCCCAGGCGAAGAAGTAGGATCTCCCAAGACATATAAATAGAGTTAGTCTGGCCGTGGTAGGGGAGTTGAGTAGCAGTCGAGTAGCAGTTGTGTAGAGATCATCCGAAGGTGCTAGATATCAGTAGCTTGAGACATAACAGATAGATAGTTCGTTTACTGAAAGTATCTTCAAAAAAGCACTCCAGTCAACGGGAGATTCGTATAATTTCATGAATACAAGGGTTATACGTGTGTTTCGTGAGGTTTCATGCTCAGAAACGCTCATACAGTGTACCGTGTATGACTCGGCAATCATTCTGGCTCATATAAATGGCTATTCCGTGAGAGAATACGAGAAAGAGAAACAAGGAAAAATATGGGAGAAGTAAGGCTATTATCTCTCCATTTTTCTCTCTCTTTCTCTCCCTCCCTCTCTCTCTCGCTCTCTCTCTCTCTCTCTCTCTCTCTCTCTCTCTCGCTGTCTCCCTCTCTTTCTCTCTCTCTCTCTTTAACCTGTTACGAAAAATATTGTTACTGTTGAGTGTATAATGTGTTTTATCTGAGTAATAAATGTGATGGTGAGGATATAAAAACTATCGCTTGTTGGAATAGTTGAATGAGGATAAAGACTAAAGTGTCTGAAACTGTGTGTCTAATCCAGTGAAGGGGTGTTTTCCAGTTTGATAACAGAAATTTGTTCAAATGCATACATCTCGAAATTATGACAGACTTCGAGTTTATAAAGTCAGTGCAGTTCTTTGATCTAATAAAGATGCTCCTTCAGTGGTACAGAACCTGTACTTTCTTAACCCGTTGACGTAGGGCCTAGATCTTTCGTTGGTACTCCACTTCATTATGTGCCCCACTTAATATAATCTGCGTGCTTAGTGCCTTTCTTTTTATCTACACGTTATAAAGAAGACTGGTACGTAGCGCATCTCCTCTGAAGTTACAATCGCACAGTCAAATATATTTTCTTTTTCTTTCGGTCCTTTAGTTGGTAGAACGAAAGTAAACTCGGCTTCGTAGACAACTGAACTAAATATGTACATCTTGTCTAGTGAGCATGTATCTGGGTTCCTGAAGTTGCAGTCTGGAATGGGCATTTTGGTTGGCTTATGTGAAATGTTTTTTTCATATTAAGGCCGCAGCTATAGATAATCTTTATGAGTATTAAAAAAAATTCTACAACTAAGGTTACCGAGGACATGTTTACCTCTGAAGGCTAGAAAGTTTTCTCTACATTGGTCCTAACATTTAAGGAGAAGGGGAGCGAACCATATTACCTTCTTAGGTCTATATTTAGGTTTGGTTCTTGAAAACCACTGTTGCACAGGACTCCATTATAAATGGAAGCTGGTTTGTCTAAAATTTCTTCAGAGGAAGAGAGGTTTGAAATCCTGTTACAAATATATATATATATATATGTGGGGGGGGGGGGGTTAGAAATTAATGTTTGCATGCTTGTGTGCAACGGTAAGTTGATAATGGTCCATAGCGCATTGTAATGGAGGGGGTTAAATTTTTAAATGGGAAATTGGTTAAACATATAAATAAATAAACATATAAATAAATATAGAAGTAGTTATGTGTAGCATTACATTTTAAGGATGAAAAAATACAGATGTGAAGATATCTTAAGTGCGATCAAATTATAATTAATTTTCAAAATGGAATTAAGATTAATTTTATGGTAAATACGTGTAAGTTTAAGTAGTAAAAAGAAAACTAACAGAATCAGGCAGGGTTAGTGAGAGAGTCTTCGTTCTATAGATTAATGGAAGAGATAGAGATGAAATGTTTGTCAGGATTGGGAAGAAAAGATGAGTGTGTGTGACTGTTTTGTGTGTGTTTAAATGGATTGTTTGTACAGCAGTTTAAAAAGAGTGTGTGCATTTATGTGTGTCCATGCGAATACTCTCACACACACACACACACACACCATTTGTCGTTGGCGGGCAATTTTCGCAATAGAATGCCTTTATTTCAATTTTTTATTGCACGTCAGACCATGTCTTCTCTGACAGATAGGATCCATGATCAGGACAGATAGGATCCATGATCAGGACAGATTTCTGCATTATTTGGGGCAACTTATGATGCAGCGAAAAGTTAGACCTTTTTTTTCTATTTGGTGCATAGATGGAAAGATTTTTCTTAGCTCACTGTTGATGTTTTGTGAATTTTTTTCACTCTGTCGTCCCTATGAAATTTCTTACATACATGCATACGCACTCAATCACACACACACACACACACACAAACACACACACACACACACACACACACAAACACATACACAAACACACACGCACACACACACAAACACACACACACACACAAACACATACACAAACACACACACACACACACACACACACAAACACACACACACACACAAACACATACACGTACACACACACACACACATCCAAATTCTTTTATTAAAATGTTTTCTACACCATATATAACAATGACCAACATATGCTTCTATTGCTCTGTATGCAGTTATGCATCCTAATCACTGCAATTTCATCAAGGGTCCATCACTTACAATGTTTTCCAAGTGACCCAATCGGAAGAAGTTTCCTGCGTTGGTATACAGTTGAAGGTTATAGCGTTACTTTTTAAATCGAATTGAATTCTGCTCTTATAACCCCCTCTACTGCTATTATAGTTGAATTGTGTATTTTAAAATGTTTATTTATGTTATAATTAATTGTAGCAGTTTTGTTTACATTTTACTGAATAGAGTACATTATTTATTCAGAGGTATTTCACTTATTTTGGGTTTATACCCACAATTAATATTATTGTTATTATTATTATAATTATATTTGTATTATTTTCATAAATATCATTAATTATCATAATCATTTTAACAAACATACCTACTATAGATAGTAAGTTATGTTTCTTTAAATAGTTTAAACGTATATTTTATCCAGTGTGGACATCTCAGAGCCTGTTCTTGTCTAATGTTTACAAGAGTAAATGCGAAAATTTGGTACATTTCTTCCACACAAGAGTCACATCTATCATCGCCTATTTTATAAGGTTTTGTTTTCCTAATTATTTCCCAAGCAATCGAAAATACTTTGTTACTATCTTTTTGTGCCCAAATTAGTTTACTAAGGCTGGTAGTATTCATTTTCTCCCTATTTCTAAATGAACTTAAATGATTGGCAATTCTCTGCTTAATATATGAGCTAGCTCCTATATAGAAATACTCTTTATTCTCTGAAATCTTACATCTGTATACGATATTTTCATAGCTACAATTAGAGTTAAGCGGACAGACCCTGTTCCTTGCACAATCATTACCATGGTCGCCATCGTAGGTGTCCAAATAATAATAATAATAATAATAATTAAACACTATTTGTGATTAATTTCAAGATGGTGGCCCGCGATGAAGTCAGGTCAGCTATGGCTTTGACTCTGCTCATTGGAACGTTAGCAAGTTGAAGGGCTTCTAGTGTCCACGAGTGGGGAACAGAGGCAAAGGCTTTCTTGTAGTTTAACCACATTGAGAGTCGGTTCCTCCTATGCTCTCGTATCTATGACATCATAGTTTTGTTGGTTAACAATTGTTTGATACATCCCCAGACCCCCTTTTTCCCAGCTGATTGTTCTGCTGTGATAATGTTATTGGTTTCACAATGGTCCCGGAGGAAGAGATTTAACCAAGCTGTATATATCTTATACATTAAGTTCTGGCATGCAATTGGCCGGTAGTTTTTTGCCATGTGGGTGGTTCTGCATTTGGGGATCAATTTTGTCTCTGCCAGAACTAACCAGTGTGGTATGCTACTGTTCCCATTGAGAGCTTGCTGGTACAGATTGATAAGATATGGTCGGTAGAGTGCTGTTTGTAAGTATGTATGTATGTATGTATGTATGTATGTATTTATGTATGTACGTACGTACGTACGTATGTATGCATGTGTTTGTGTGCATGTATGTATGTATATGTATGTATGTATGTATGTATATGTAGATATGTGTGTGTGATGACAACGATTGGAATGTACATTCACATATTGTTTCCAACTTTCAAACGTTCTCGTCTGTTTCTATATCCTAGAATACTTCCGTAGAACCTATCGAACATGGTTCGTCTAAATGCTTTATTTAATTGCATGCAGCTGCACAAAGACATTGAATAAAGCTTACAGAAGGCAAGCAATAATAAATTTGCTTAAATCAGGTGAAATCAAATTATTATCTGTTACAACTTTCTTCCTGCCTGGTTCAGTTAATTTTCCTACAACCAGCATAAGAGCTACTCTTATTCTGTCGCGTTTAACACAATTTCCTTTCTATTTTACTCAGGCTGTTCACTTAGTTTGACTGAAGGATTTGAGATAAACGAAAGCATTATTTTTGGACTCATCTAAGTAAATTCTAGAATGCACACCATAATTGCAGAATTAATTAGTTTTCAAAGTTTGGAAAAATTTGTGAGTTTTTCCTAAACGGAAATATGTATGTACACACACACGCGCACGCGCACACACGCACGCGCACACGCACGCACACACACACACACACACACACACACACACACACACACACACACACACACACACACACACACACACACATATTGGTGTATTTCGAGATGGTCATTTTTCTTTTGCTAAATAGACACACGCACTATATATATATATTTTCTTCATTCGTTTATGACTGAAATTTTGATCTGTGAATGTCACTTGGCAGCACATCTGTAGAATTTGGTCTCTGTATAAACGCCAGACTGCTTGAAACATCATTTTCAAATAGGGTTTTATTTGTATGTAAATACATAGATACATAAGTGTGTGTGTGAGTGTGTGTCTGTGTGTTACATATATATATATAACAAAACTCTCAACCCTCATGCATCCTTATTTTTCCTACCATTTTATACATGAACTACTATTGAACTACAAAAGCTCAAAGACAATATAATGTATGGGTATTTTTTTTTTATATATATTATTGTTTTATATATTATTTTCTTCATTTTGTATTTCTTTGTAAAAAAACATTTTCATTCTCCTTCTTGATAATTTGCTTCTTCGCAATGAAAACCGGTTAGAAATTTTTTTTATTAAATTATGCTTCCAGTTCAGCATTCTGGCTTTTTTTAATTTTCCTATATATATATATATATATATATATATATACATATATACATATATATATATATATAAACATATATATGTATATACATATACATATACATTATTGTTCTTTCTTACGAAAAATATAGGACTACTTAAGAAGTGCTCGGATCGAACCCGAGACAAAAGATAAGCATTAAGATATAGACTCAAATTAGGTAGTCATACTCATACGGTTATAAATTCGACTTAAAATGCACATACATATCGAGACATATTGAATATTTTTTAATATTTATAAAATACAAATATACATAAAAATACATGTAAATAAAACCCATGTGGGATACGTATGAAAGGGAGTGTGAGAAAACGAGAACTGATAAAAAAAACTTTTGTACTAAAATTAAGAGCGGTTAAGAGTTTCAATTAAAAGATCGATAGAGTTCGATGTGTTTTTTTAAATAAATAAATGGTCTATAAGGTTTATAATATAGTTCGAGGAAGTCCACTCTCTACGGCCGTTTCCAGAGGTAGAAAAATTAACAAAAAATCTTACAAACTATGCGGACAATGTCCCCTTCATCAGGAAGGGTATCCTCATAATATCACATTCTTGACTCTTTCTTATTTTTACAGACTGATGGATATATAAAAAAATTTCATTCTTACATATGCAAATGAGTAGAGAGCATGAAATGGTGGGACAAATACTTTAACCTATTTACTTTTACTATACACTTATACACCACATTTTTCCTAAGACATGAAACGGCAAGCGGACATGATTCAGGCACTCCACAGCTACATGTTTTTTTTTAAAATTGTTCTATCATTCCTGCTATTGTCTTTTTGTTTTATTGCTTTTTTTATTTTTGGGGAGTGGGTTGTCAAGATCGGTAACTACCAAAGGTTGACTTGGATTAACATTATTAATTTTAGATTTCCTTAGATTTATTATCCTAGATTTGTTATTATCACCAGGGCCTACTTCGCGTTTTCTAGAATTGGATTGTTTAGTCATGTTAGACGTTTCAGAATCAGGATGTTTATACTTATTATATTTACTATATTTATTACTAGGTTGTATTTCACTAGGTATGATGTGATTGCCATATGACTTATTTATATCTGTGTTTGTCAATACAGGGTTTGCGCTAATATTTTTAAAGATAGAGTTAGGAGATATATTTGCTAATTTCTTTTAAAGTTTCGTGTTATGTAAGAAATTTGATCATTAAAACCACTTAGTTTCAAGGTATTAATGTTAATTAAAGCTCTCCTCATTGGCAGATGAATCTGAGATTCTAATGGAAGTAGCTGTAACGACGCTATTGATAGTTAATCTAGAATGGTTCGAGGAAACGTTAATATATTGCAGGGATTGATTAGGTTTTCTAAATGGGTAGTATAATCCAGTATTAAGATCCAATGTTACGTCCAGAAAGTTGACTACCTTAGAATTAGTATCGAAAATAGTATTAAAGTTTAAAAATCTAACAAAAATTTCCTAAGGGCATTTTAAAACCTTTCTACCGCTGGTTTGATAGGCCATGGGAAGCAAGGAGCGCATCGTCCCTATAAAGACCTCCGAACACATTTGTGAAGCTACTTTTAATTTGAGAGAGGAGATATAGGTCTCACCAAATCTGTCACTTGTGCTTAATCGAACGACTCCATAGTTATATCAAAGTAGTTCGTAGATTCAGATCTAATCCTGTTATGTTCATTAAAGTTAATAATGGTCCTTCTGGCTGCCAAGATTATATCAATACCTGATCTGGGGATATTAGTAAAATTGCGGGCAAAAATCAAGGCTTTGTTTAAAATAATAGGAGATATGGGGGCATAATAGTTCTAAATATCAAACTGAACAAAATGGATACGCTGCTTATCTTCGAGTGGTCGAACAGAGTGATTACATCGACAGTAGAACCACACAAAGGGAGTTTGGCCTTATTTTTAACGAGAGGTATAATTCTATCGATAATACATGTAAGTCCGGTGAAGATTTTATTTTTGAAATGTTTTCCGAAAATGTTTTCTGGAAGGAATTAGTGTACTTAGAAAATGTTAAGTCTTTTATAAGCTTCATTATATCCTTCTCAAAATTTACGAGAGCTGGATTAGAAGGAGGGTGTTTTTGTATGATTTAAGATTGTATTTGTCCTTAGTGTTTTCATTTTTATTTCTGTTGTCGTAGAAGAATACTCACCATCTAAAAGTCGGTTTATAAATTCTGTAGTTTTACACATAGATAGATAGATAGATAGATAGATAGATAGATAGATAGATAGATACATACATACATACATACATACATACATACATACATACATACATACACACTTGCATATACATATACATATACATAAAATACATATATACACAATTACATGCATATGTCTGTGTGTGTGTGTGTGTGTGTGTGTGTGTGTGTGTGTGTGTGTGTGTGTGTGTGTGTGTGTGTGTGTGTGTGTACCTATACATAAACACATATTCATGTACGCTTGATATACGACCAATGAAGTCGATAAGAAAATTTAAAATTGATGTATAAAGTTGGCAAAGCAATCGGTTGTATGATAGACAAAGTGAATGCAGCAGTATTGGGTCATTGCAAAATGGAATCACTGGATGTAAATTCTATTAGAGATTAAAATGTCAACAGATCATTATTATTTAAGCTTATTTTCGATAAAGTTCACTACATTTACTACACTGCGTAGATTTGATTTTCATATTACAGAACATACTTAACAAAAGATAATATGTGAGTTAAAATGTATAACTGCATTCTGTTATTACAGAACAACCATTATATCACGGGTTCCCAACCTCTGGAGTCCGCAACGGTAGTACTGGGGCCCGTGAGCTAAATTCAAAATTTCATATGTATACTCTTTACTTGTTTCAGCCATTTGATTGCGGCCATGCTGGAGCACCGCCTTCAGTCGAGCAAATCGACCCCAGGACTTATTCTTTGTAAGCCTAGTATTGATTCTATCGGTTTCTTTTGCCGAACTGCTAAGTTACGGGGACGTAAACACAACAGCGTCGGTTGTCAAGCGATGTTGGGGGGGTTCATTCCCACCTTGGGAAAGTGTCTTTTTATATATGTATGCGTAGATATAATACGTGTACACACACACACACACAGATATACATATATTGCATATCTGTGTATGTGTGTGTACACATATTATATCTACACACATATATAAGAAGACACTTGCCCAAGGTGCCACGCAGTGGGAATGAACCTGGAGCCATGTGGTTGGTAAGCAAGCTACTTACCACGCAGCCACTCCTACACACACACACATATATATATATATATATATATATATATATATAAATTTGATTTCGATTAAAACTGAATTAGTGAGACTGCTTGGAAGACACCGACTGCGACAAAAAGGCAACGTTAAGAATATTATTCAATGATATATATAATTATTATTGAATGATATATATAATTAGAAAATTTTTTTAGCCTCTATGCTGAGAAATAGACGCTAAATCGTCTCACCACTAAAAAATGTCGCAAAAAATGATGATTTTGCGACCAGCATGACCGCAGCCACTTGGCTGAAACACATAAATAAATAAATAAATAAATAAATATAGGCTAGAACATTTTTTCTAAGTTCTTATTATAATTATACATGTAATTTCACCTTAATCGGTCTACTTTTTATATGCTGGCCACTGATAAATTTTTTAAAAAATGTTATCCTTTATATATTACTCCTCTCTTGCTCACGTGGCTCCCACGTGGCCATCGGCCATCTTTCTTTCTTCTAACTTGTGTTCCTTTCTTTCTCTCCGTTGTAGCTGGAACAAGGAAGACGTGTTCTTGTCTGTCTTCTGTCCAAGCTTGATTTACGCGTTCGCCACCACAGCCCTACTACATGATCCAGTACTGCTCATAGAGATAAAACCAAAGAAATAAAAATATCGTATTAAATAATCTTGTTATTAGAAGAATTTATGCAAAAATGAACTTTAAAAGCCATACTACGAAAAATAGAGCAAAAAAATTCATTTTTTATAAAAAGTAATTTAGAAAATAAATGAAAAAAATATTAGAACTCTTTGTATCGATTTGGGTCGTCTTTTATCTGTTGTTGTGTTTGCGCCTAAGAAATAGTTTAGTTCATACATGAGTAGTGGGCATAACTACAAATTTATGCCACCACAATCTCGTTTAGGCTTAGCAGTCCTTCCTGTTTGTTTGTGTTACCAATTTTGACTCTCCGCAAAATCCCAAATTTTATTTAATTTGCTTTGCGGGAGCAACTGTTTTATCGAAAGCGTATATTGTTGTTAAACGCTCGAAATACGAGAGTAGAAAAACAGCCAACAACTGATGAAGGGTCGTTCTTTATGTTGTTTGCCTTGTTTTCCATTTGTGTCTTTCGTTGTTCGAAAAAATAGTTCATATTCCATGTGCTCGTACTTCGTTTTTTGTTGTTGTTGTACACGTTTCGTGACGTCCTATGCCCACATATGCATATATAAATACGTATAGATGTATGTACTTATATGTATGTATATATATTAGTCTGACGACGGAGAGCAAGCTGCAACTCCGAAGTCACTGTTATTCCTTCACAAAATAAACGTGTACTCAACTAAAAAGTATTGAGTAATCCTTCAGTTTGATGCTAGATTGTTTTTATATGTAACGTTACAGAAAAGCAAGCTTTAATATAAATATACGTACATACATGTGTGTGTATACATGCACACATACACATGCACACACGCACACAGATGTATATATACGTAAATATGTATCACGTGTGTGTTTCCCTTTCTGCACTAATCTGATATGTAATTTTTATTTGACAAAAAATGTTTCCCTTCTCATCTTCTTGCCAAAAGATTCCGTTGAAACAAAAAATGGTTTCTCTTGCAAGCATCATTCACTAGAGAAATTTCATTTCTCTTCATTCAAACCTACAGAGATTTTAGCAGAATCAATGTAACCATTAGATTGAATAAAGTCAGATTCAATATCTATGGTATACGACTTATCTTCAATGTTAAAATACAAATCATTTCTGTAGCACTTTTCGTATTTGTGGTTTTGGACTTTATTTCCCATGATACCCCTTAATAAGTCTAACTTCTTGCTTACTTTCATCAGATAAACAGAAATTTTTTTTTTTGAAAACTTTTCTTTCTTTTTCTTGAAACCAATTCAATAAAAAGAAGATAAATTCTGCCCATAAAATGTTCGAAGCAATTCTCTCAGCTCAGCTTCTTACTCAACATTTCTTTGCGACAATAGGTTGTTGTTGTCGTTTTGCCACATCACGTGGAACTTTGATAAAAGATGTTCCAGTCATGAAAAACAGCCCTAAAACAAAATGCAATTTGTGGTTGTCTGTTTTCATGTCTGTCCTGATGTTAACAGCTTGATGTTAACAGTGTAAACTTATGGTAAGGTCTTTATACATAATATCGTTGGGGATGTGGCCGTCCTGTAAACGGCGGACGTGGCCATACATTGTTTGTGCAACTAGATAATACTTGGGTCTGGTGGTCTGGTCTATAATGTTAGTGTTTGGTACATGGTACTTCCAAGAGATCTCAAGGACTTGAGGTTGGTGCAGATCGAATTTGTTCAGGCGGTACTCTTACTACAAATATGTTGTCAATTTGCCGTCGCCGTGGAGAAGTCATGTACTAAAGGATTTTAGTGACTGGAGTGAGCCTGGTATTTTTCTACATTCTCTTGAAAAATTTAGTTATATCAGCAACAGCTTTCCTTTTCCATCTCTTGAGTTCTGAGTCGACGAATAGTTTTTGGAGACCGTGTATCTTAGGTGGGGAAATTAACCTGCCACTTGCGAAGTGTGGTCATCCACACTGAAAATGAGAACTTTGCTGAAATCCTGAACTATGATCCCTTCCTTCTTCAGACTGATGGTAAGGAAACGGATTAGTTTCCGGAGACCAGACTTTTGGTAAGACATCAAGCTGGTTAATATGACTGAAGAACTGACCAAGGATCAACATCCTTGGACCATTTCTCTGAGCTATATATGTTGACGAATTTACCGTCGGACTTTGTGAACAGATACACTCAGTTATCGGATGTCTTGAAAGTATAATGCAGTATGACGGGGAAGATAACACAAAAAATAATAAAACGTCGATACGAGGGTATATTCCAGCTTTACCTCCCTTCGGATTAAGTATGCTTCCGAGGATTATCAAATTGCACTGTTCTTTGCATACTTCTATAGAAAGAAGTATTGATATTCTGCAGCTTTAGTGACCATCTAATCCTCTCCATTAGTTCGAGAGGGTCTCTTCCACCAATTGAGTCGTTTCCAGTGGCTCGTTGTGAACTACTCTTCTAGTTACGATCATTCCCAGCTGATTCCAGAATCCAGATTATAGATATTTACAGGAGACTTCATGATGAAGTTTTGTCACAAAGAGCAAGTTATAATGCACGATTCATGATTGAAGCAGAGCGCTGTCAGTCTTTAGTCGCTTTTGATAAACTTACTAATGCCGATGTGACCGGGTTTACTAGTCATGAATTGTAATCCAATCAGACTCTAGCGATGAAATCATCCAGATGAGTTCATGTTTCGATATTTTGCATCGAGATCCTCATAATGTTTTTGTTTTTTAGTGTGAGCACAACATTGTAGAGTAGACATAAAGGGTTTAGTTTGCCTGATGACGTAGAAAAACAGAGGAAAATTACAAGTTTTGAACCGTCGGAAGGAAGAGCTATTTGAGCAGCAAACCGTTCTTGGCAATAAAGCCATGTAGACAAGTCTGCCTTGCTAGAAAGTCTGCCTTGCTAGAAGAAGTGTAATCCTTTCCTTGCGGTACGCATCTGCTGTAAGTCTGGCCTCTTGCAGTTTTATTATATCGATGTTCAGTTTCCTCGGCTTAGAGTTGATAATAGCAGTTTTTTGTTTTAATATAATTGATTTATTGTAAATCATCTGAGAGGAGGCCACAGCACATGGCTTTAACATTCCAAATAGCCAATCACGTGACTGATGGGGTTTTTCTTTGTGGTTTGCGTTTCCAGGTGAAATAGCACTGTACGAGGTCTGATCAATAAGTATTTGGACTGGTGCTATAAAAACAAAACTACAACTCGTTCCGATTTGGCATTGAAGCCTCACACTTAATCCAGCACTGTTTCCATTGATGGAAGCATTCCTGGAACTCGTTTTCTTGGATAATCAGTAGCTGCCTCATCGCATTCAATTTGATTTCCTCGACGTCCTGAAATCTTTTTTCTTTCAAGTGGGATTTGATTTTTAGAAAGAGAAAAACATCGCAAGGGGTGAGATCCGGGGAATACGGTGGCCATCGGACCTGAGGAATGCTGTGCCTAGCCAAAAACTGCTGCATAAGCTGCATTGAGTGAGCAGGTGCGTTGCTATGGTGAAATTTCCACTTACTGGACTCATGCAGTTGTGATCTTTTCCGACGAATAGCATCTTGCAAACACCACAAAACGTCACGGTAATACTCCTTGTTTACTGTCTGACCAGGTGGAACATAGGCATGATGAACAATCCCCTTATAGTCGAAGAAAACGGTCAACAGCGTCTTCACATTAAGCCGGAGTTTCTACCTTTGAATAGGTCGCTGCATCCTTGTTACTTGCGTGACTTTTGTTACCCTGGTAACTATTTATTGAATTTTCCGTGTTAACTGTAAACAAAGGATAATTCATTCATCCATTTACACACACACACACACACATATATGTACGTATGTATGTATATATATATATATATATATATATATATATATATATATATATATATATATATGTGTGTGTGTGTGTGTGTGTGTGTGTGTGTGTGTGTGTGTGTGTGTGTGTGTGTATATATATAATGCTCGAAATACGAGACTAGAAAAACAGCCAACAACTGATGAAGGGTCGTCCTTTATGTTGTTTGTTTTGTTTTCCATTTGTGTCTTTCGTTGTTCGAAAGAATAGTTCATGTTCCATGTACTCGTGCTTCGTACTTCTTTGTTGTACACGTTTCATGACATCCTGTGCCTACATATGCATATATATATATATATATATATATATATATATACACACGTGTAGCTGTATGTACATATACCTGCATATATATATGTATATATATATATATATATATATATATATATATATATATATATATATATATATATATATATATATATATATATATATATATATATGCGTGTATATATCTATCTATCTATCTATATATATATATATATATATATATATATATATATATATATATATATATATATATATATATATATATATATATATATATATATATATATATATATATATATATATATATATATATATATATATATATATATATATATATATATATATATATATATATATATATATATGTATATGTAAGAACGACCGTGCGAACCAGAAGGAGAAATGGTGACGAATGGAAAAACAGGCTCCTTTTTTATTAACGCGTCACACGGTCGAACACAAAAATATAACGATGATGAATATGTATGTTATAATTCTATAACATAGAAAATTCGTAAATGCCAGTAGGATAAAAGATAGATGACTCAACCGATAGAGATGTATAACAGTAAGATTTATTGGAGCATTAAATCGTATGTCTGTGTGTGAGAGTGGATGCGACATAATAAAACACATTATAAGACAGGCCGTCATGTAAAGAAAAGAGTGTGTGCGAGTAATACATGTATGTGAATGCGAGAGATACATAGTATTGAAGTATTGATAAGAGTCAGTAACACGTATAAGGAACTATACCAGTTCTTAATTAGAGTACACAGTAGTAAGTGTCTGTATGTAAGAAGTTAAAGCGTTAGGGCAGAGCGATCACTCGTCGTGATGTTAGGGCTTCTATGCCGGGCCGGGTTCTTGAATACAGATGTTCTTCGCAGGCTGGGTTCTTGTCTGTTAATTTCGTGGTGAGGCGATTCACACAAACAGGGCTGAAAAGCTGCGGTTAGCTGTTGGTAGCTTGTGTACGTGTAGAAAGTCATGTTGACCCTGGCGGCGATGCTGGTAGTCGTAGAGTCGTGTTGCTGCTGGCGACGTCGGGGGCGATGCTTGTAGTTCGTAGTTGAACGATGTTGATGTCGTCGCTGGAAATTGGCTGGCTGATTGGTGCTGTGTTACGCGTGTGGTCAAAACGACCAGATCTAAGATCTGAGCCGCGACGAATTTGCCGGGTATCTAGCAGGCTATTTATAGCTGAAGGTAGGCTCCAGAGAAGCATTAGAAAAACACTATCACGTGACCTTATTAGGGGCTATGGTTGGTCAGTTTGCGTCTTGGGGCAAATGGAGATAATTTACCCGCGCAAAGAATAGTCAGTCAGGTGATGACAGAGAATGAGATGTTTTCTACTACGCTCGCGTTTGTTTGTATATAATGGCGATAGAGGTTAGTTTCACTACATATATATTCTTTTTTCAATTTCTAAACAACAACCAGCCAAAGAATCCACAGAATGTTGTTTATAATTTATGCCAGTCTGGTTTCACTCTTAACTCGTAACTGCTGTCTCCTGGGTTAATTTTTCTCCTTTGTAACCACATAGGTGAGGAATCCCTGGGGCGCAAACCTGGAGAATGGTAGGAGATCCTGCATTCCCCAGACTTCGTGGCCTCGCAAATGTAGTATAAAGTCATACAAAGCAATATATTTGTCATCAACTCAGCTGCAAGGGAAGTCAGTTGGTGTGGAACGTTGCCCTCTTTAAGTTTCCACTTCAATTTCTTTTTTCTCTGGGTTTACTCGTACTGGCTGGCTGCCAACCAAAATCGACCCAACCCGTTCACCCTGATATTCCACTGGGTGCTCAGTCACACTAAGACATAATAAACTTATATATGTGTGTGTATGTGTGTGTGTGTGTGTGTGTGTATGTACAGTATTATTGAGTGTAGTGGTAGTGATAAATATAGTAGTTAGGATGTGTAGCAGTGACAACTCTTCAGCTGGTCTGGGTGGTGGTGGTGGCGTTTGTGTTGTTGACAATGATGATGATGATGATGAGGAGGATATTGAGGCCCCCAACAATAATCTCTTTAATATAATTCTCTTTATTATCAAATATTTCCGCTCCCTACCATTTACTTCCTTCGTGAGATTATAAAATCTGATAAGTTGCGTACACTGTTTCAGCTCAACATGGATAGATTTGTTACAAACTCTCGTGGCTACATATTTTATGAAGCTAGATTTCCTACAAGTGTTTTGAATCGAAAGAAAACAAACAGAGTGATAGAGAGACTGAATAAGTTTATATTTACTGATGATCGTTCAGTCAATATTTTGTCTGTGTAAAGCAGCCTTTATTATCTGAAACCAGTTTCTATTCAAACATATTGACTCGTATCGATTTCTTTGGTCTTTCTCCTCTCATTGACTGCGATCAATTGTTTGCTGTAAACATCAATGTTTGTTAGAGATCTTCAGGTAGTAAAAGCCACTGTCGAAATGGTTTACAACAAATTCTCATGCTGTTTCAACAATGTCTGAACATGACCCCGTTCAGTGGCCATTTTCAATTAGTTTTGCTGCAAAGGTTTAAATAAACTTTCGTTTGTTTTCAAAAATATTTTTAATTATTCCAATCAATATGTGACTACAACACCATTTTTCACAAATATTATATTGTCCTTCATTTCAAAAGTTTATTTGAAATTAATCAGAGTGAAACTGAAACATAATTATTTTTAAAATTACGTATTTTACTTTCCATTAAACTAACAATCAGTTGTTTTTAAACAATGGGATTTTATGGTTTAAGTTTCAATAGAAAATATTCCCGTTTATTATAATTTCAATTTGTTCAACATGAATAAGTTTCTACAAATGGCTAAATGTAGGTTACTAAAGTTATTTATCATATACACTACGAATATTATTAGTATTTTCAGTTAATGTTTGCTAGTGTATAGTCTGACATCTAAATTCCTGTAAGCTAGAAGCCTAACATCTTGGCCTTGTTGAGATTCCTGCCATAAAAGAGACTCTCCTCGGCAGTCGTACAAACCTCTGTCTTGTTCCATGTCAGCTCCGTCATTTCCAGTTCCTTTTCTACCAATCTTCGCTTTCTTTTCCCTTCAATGTCCCAGTTCACTGCTCGTATTATCAAACAACCCCTGTTCTATCCATCTCTACTTTACATCTCACTATTTATTGGACAATAGGTCCTAGCTTGACTTTGGTTGAGAGGTCTATGTAAGTCACAATGTCTGGATAGTTAATTCATGGGATGTCTTAGATAGATAGGTAGACAGATAGTGAGATGCATATATGCGTACATATATACCTATATACCTATATATATATATATATATATATATATATATATATATATATATATATATATATATACTTGTGTATATAAAATTGACCAGTAACTGGTCTGTCAATATGCTAGAAGAAGATCACTTTAAAAATTCTCAAATAAAGTGATCTTCTTCTAGCATATTGACAGACCAGTTACTGGTCAATTTTATATACACAAGTACTATAATCCTTTGAGGATCTCCCAAAAATTTTTTCCTGAACCTTCTGATTCTTTTAATGTGCTAGTTTCCTGGTATTAAATTGATATTAATTAATATCGAATTTTTACCATATTATGTTATATATATAACCGTGTAAGGGATAGACGTATTCATTACACTACCGATATATTACCCATGTTTAACCATGAGCATACATATGCAGGCATATTATGTTCATAAATTACAGGTAAAAACAAGGATAAACATGAGTTTATCAAGAATCAAAATTTAAAGAAGACAGAAAATGGAGAAATATTGATGAACAACAATTGACTTACATCAATTATTATTTTTTAATTCAATACAAATAAACTGCACCCCATCTAACAGCTGTTTCTGCTTCCAATATTGTATGGTATTTGCCATTGATATGCTAAAATATTTATCGTATTTGGTCATAAAACCAATCTGAAACGTAAAAACCACCATCCGAACGTGGCCAATGCCAGTGCTGCCTTGACTGGCTTCCATGCCGGTGGCACGTAAAAAGCACCCACTACACTCTTGGAGTGGTTAGTGTTAAAGAGGGCATCCAGCTGTAGAAACGCTTTCAGATCAGACTGGAGCCTGGTGCAGCCTTCTGGCTTCCCAGACCCCGGTTGAACCGTCCAACCCATGCCAGCATGGAAAATGGACGTTAAACAATGATGATGATGATGATGATACACACACATATACGATGGGCTTCGTTCAGTTTCCATTTACCAAATCCACTCACAAGGCTTTGGTTGGCCTGAGGCTATAATAGAAGACACTTGCCCAAAGTGCCATACAGTGGAACTGAACCTGGAACCATGTGGCTGGGAAGCAAGCTTCTCACCACACAACCATATATATATCAGAGATCACTTAACTAAAATCAATATTTCTAAATGCAAAAGGAAAATAGACAACATTAATATTAAGAAAGTTCTAAGAGAATTTTTGACCCAAAATTTTGTGTAAGCACCCAAAAAACACCAACAAAGAAATTCACATAAGATTGATCTTTGCAAGAAATAAAGATGAGATTAACATGAAGCAAGTAAAGAGTAAAATATTTCTGGAAAAGCAAAAAAAAAAAAACAGAAATCATGAGCTGATGAAAATTTCTCATCTTTTTGTCAATTATTAAAAGCAGACAGCAATTAAATGATGCAAGAAAGCAATTTACCAAAGACATAGTTGCATTCACAGAACCTATCCAAACACATGGTTACAAACAGTTGTATATTGAGTGATTGTAAATATGTCTGTCTGTTCAGAAAAAGGGAAAACAACAACAATGAAATAAAGACGTCCCTGGATAATTTCAGCTTGGAAAATTATGAAGCCGTCATAATCTGAATGTTAATAGTTCCAAATGTTCTTCCGGTCGATTGAAGGCAAAAGTCACAATCCTGGCAGTAAGAAGACTTCCATTGATTCTGAGGATTTCCGGATAAAATCTTCTCATCATCAAAGTCCCAACAGAACCATTAATGCTCAGATATATGACAACATTTTGCTAAACAGTTCAAATTTGTAAAATAGTCTCTTTGATTATATTACACCATCATCATCATCACCATTGTCGTCGTCATCATCATCATCATAATTGATATCATCACAAACTTCTTCCTCCTCCTCAAAATCATTAACACCACAATCATCATCATCATCATCATTATCATCATCATCATCATCATCACCACCACCACCACCACCACCACCACCATCATCATTTAATGTCCTTTTTCCATGTTGACATGAGTTGGATGGGTTGGCAGAGTCCATCAAGCCAAATGGCTGCATTGAGCTGCAATGTCTGTTTTGGCTTGGTTTCTGTCGTTGGGTGCCCTTCCTACTGCCAACCACTTAACACTATGTACTGGATGTGCTGCTTTTCATGATACCAGCACTAGTAAGGGTCACCACGGACTTTCAAGTCAAAGAAAAAGAAGAAACCCACTCAACTGAGTGGAGCTAGTAGAGTGGAGTGGAGGTGGCTTTTTGCCATCTGTCGAGCAATATGGGGCAGCTATGTGTTTCTTCTTGCTGTATAAGAGATTCACCCCATATTATATAGGAATAGATGGGAAAAGCTAGAAAGAAGATACTAATGTTCATGAGATGTTAGAACATACTCTTAAGATACAAAAAGGTAAGAATCCCACAGTCCAACCTGTTTACTACACTATGCAGTCTACTACAGTTTCTCACAGTGTTTGTCTACTGTAATTTCCCACTACATTGCATCTGCCACAATCTAACAGTCTGTCAACATTTTACTACAGCATCTGTAGTCTAGCATAATTTACTCAAGTTCACACTCTACCATAGGTTACTACTGCAGTCTGTCACAGTCTACAAGGTTTTCACATGGTATCTGTAGTCTACTGCAGGTAACCATAGAGTGCAGGCTACCACAGCTTACAGCTATGTACACTTTGCAGTAGTTTACTACAGTGTTGTCTACCATAGTTCATCACAGTCTACAGTATAGAACAGCATTTGTAGTCTGCTACAGTTTACCATACTTTTTCATTCAACGTGTTAATGTGTTGGTAATGCAATAACAATTAATAAAACCTATGCTACAATTTTGTTTTTATAATCCTGCATAAATTCCTAGTTAAACTGCATTATATAATAAAAAGATTCCAGCAGATCAAAGTGTGAATGCTGCAGTGGACAAGACATTAGTGTAAATATTGCAATAAATTATATGATAGAGTAAATGGCTCTGTAAATCACACACAGTTAAAGCAGCATATTAATAAGCATGTATATATATATATATATATATATATATATATATATATATATATAGGTGTTTATATTCTTCACCAAAACAATGATTTTTTTTTCTTCTATGCTTTCTTCTCAAAAATTTGCAAAACAATCTTTAGAAGCATGTTAATAATAACAAAATTTTAATCTATTTGATGTTTCATTCCTCTGCATATGAACACATCAACGTCTGAGGGCAATTCTGGTGAACTGTTTTACTTGTTTCAGTTATTTGAATGTAGCCATGCAGCAGTGCCGCCTTGTAGCTTATGCATAAATTTGATGGAAAATTATGATATGCATACAAACACACAGATGCGTATACATATGTTTGTATGTATCATGTCATTTACGTATTATATATATATTAGACATGCTAATATTTAATATAATTAATATATTTTTTAATAAAGCAGATAAAATCATATCATCCTCACCCTCCCAGATTTAGATTTTCATGCTTCATAACATCAATATTTTCTATATTTTCTGGGTCATGTTGCTGCATCAGATTAGAAAGATCCAATTTTAAGAACAATATAACTTATATAGAAACAAATTTAGATAGGCCACAAAAGACATAATCATAGGAAAATTTCGTGGTACAATCTTCCACATAGAATGGACTGGGCTACAAATATAGCAAATGGTTCCTGGAACTTATAGACACCCACTCTTCCCACACTCACATTAATACGATCTTCCATAGAAATATGGTTACAGTTATCAATAATTTGCTAAGTCATATTACAGTGTCACATTAGAAAGGTTCAATTTTAAGAACAATATAACCTATATCGAATCAAATTTAGGTAGGCCAAACAGATGCAGACAGGATCAAGGATTTTTCAATAACATTAGGAGCATCCCTCAAAGACCATGTAATTGTAGATTCCCCAGTAACTGTCTTCCGAACAATATGCATTTAGAAAAAGAATTGATGTATAAGACCAACGTCACTGACACAGACAGAACAATAAATTGGAATGCCTGGAAATACCTTCAAGGAAAAGTGCACAACACTTGGCTTCATTCAGAGATAAAACAAAAGACATGCAACATCTTTATCCAATATGGTATTGACCCTTAAAGGCAGTGGCATAGGCAACTCCTATATAAACTGGAACATCATAGCTAAGGTCAGCAAATAAAGGCGACAAGGAAACAGATGCAACCTTTGTATCACAAAGAAATCAAATGTCATAACATCAACAACAAACATTTTGAACATTAGGCAAGAAAGCTTCTCCCCTTGTATGTGTAAACAACAATTTAAACTTTGAAATTTCAAGTATGATCCCCTCACCTACCCTGCCACCTATCCAACCTGGATAAGGTTTTGGATATTGGTTACATGCACAATATGCAATACAAACATATACTCCCAGGAACTCATGCTGCACTTCTAAAATGCACAGTTGTGTATAACATTCATAACACATATTCATGGCAACACATGATTCACAAAATATACTTATGAACAGACTGTATGACGCATGTGTATGAACAGCCATGCTACATGGCAGTGAAACATGGGCCATGACTGCTGAGGACATGCGTAAGCTTGCAAGGAATGAAGCCAGTATGCTCCGATGGATGTGTAATGTCAGTGTGCATACTCGACAGAGTGTAAGTATCTTGAGAGAAAAGTTAGACCTAAGAAGCATCAGATGTGGTGTGCAAGAGAGACAATTGCGCTGGTATGGTCATGTGATACATATGGATGAGGACAGCTGTGTGAAAAAGTGCCACACCCTAACAGTGTAGGGAACCTGTGGAAGAGGTAGACGCAGGAAGACCTGGGATGAGGTGGTGAAGCACGACCTTTGAACATTAGGCCTCACCGAGGCAATGACTAGTGACCAAGACCTTAGGAAATATACTGTGCATGAGAAGACCCAGCAAGCCAAGTGAGACCATAAAAAATACTTCTACAAAAATATAGTGACAGTCATACAAAAAAAAAACAAAAATAAAGAAGCACCCAGCACACAACATAAAGTGTTTGGCATTAGGAAGAGCATCCAGCTGAAGAAACCATAGCAATGTAGACAATGGAGTGCAATGCAGAACTTGGACTCAACAGATCCATGTCAAACCATCTGGCTTTTGTTAGCATGGAATATGGATGTCAAGCCATGACGATGATGATGATGCTCATATATATATATGCCATTCTATATGCTGCTATTGGCTTTATGCTTTAATCAGTGACCACACAATGAATACAGCAGACACAGTGAACCAAGGGACAGAACATCAAAGGAAGTGTGACAGGGCATTAGAGAATCTGGAAGCGGGCCGGAACGAGGAAGGCCTTTTTTAGCATTTGAAAAGCTGGTCTTCATATTTGAATAATCTGTCTTCATAACAAAAGTTAGAATTAGAATATAGTATCTCTGTCGACTGAATTCTATGAGTTCTGATTGTTGCTTTCATCAATTTTATTTCAATTTCTAACTTACAAGAATTCCATCATAAATCACAAAGTTATTGTGTTGCAATACTGAAAGATTTCACATTATAATGAAACTTTCACGAATGACTGCAATATTTCCTGCAGTTTTGTCTCTTTCTTCTTGCAATGAAAATAAAGAACTGAACTCTCTGATTTCGTTTAATACTTGCCAATTATTTCTGTGGCTGAGTGCCTGAAAAGTCTAAGCCATAGGAATGAAAGACAGAATATTAACGGTAGGCAGTGAGAAAAGATTTGCTTCTCTTTATATATTGCTAACTAACAGTAAATAAAAATTGGGTTCTATGGAATTATGAATTAACATCTTTTTATAAGGAACAATGATGCTCTGCTCCAGTGTTAGAAGCAAATTTATTCATCTCCTCACAAAGAATATTGAAGGAACACATATTTAATTAGATGTGTTGAATACATCCAATCAATCATAATTCTTATTTATTAAGGGATAATTCTTTTCCTTGGTGATTTTATGCTGTTTCAATAGAAACAACTTAAGGATATTACATTTTTGCTTCCACAATCTGAATAACATAAACCTTTCTAACATGTATAAGTGTATACACACTGATTACCTGATGATGATGATGATAATAATAATAATAATAATAATAATAATAATAATAATAATAATAATAATAATAATAATAATAATAATAATAATAATAATAATGATGATGATGATGATGATGATGATGATGATCATCATCATCATCGTTTAACGTCCGCTTTCCATGCTAGCATGGGTTGGACGATTTGACTGAGGACTGGTGAAACCGGATGGCAACACCAGGCTCCAATCTAATTTGGCAGAGTTTCTACAGCTGGATGCCCTTCCTAACGCCAACCACTCAGAGAGTGTAGTGGGTGCTTTTACGTGTCACCCGCACGAAAACGGCCACGCTCGAAATGGTGTCTTTTATGTGCCACCCGCACAAGCCAGTCCAGGGGCACTGGCAACGATCTCACTCGAAAATCCTACGGGAGCCAGTCAGGCAGTACTGGCGACGGCCACGCTCAAAATGGTGCATCTCATGTGCCACCCGCACAAGAGCCAGTCCAGGGGCACTGGCAACGATCTTACTTGGCTTGCCGGGTCTTCTCACGCACAGCACATTTCCAAAGGTCTCGGTCAGTAGTTATCGCCTCGGTGAGGCACAATGTACGAAGGTCTTGCCTCACCACCTCAGCCCAGGTCTTCCTGGGCCTACCTCTTCCACGGGTTCCCTCAACTGTTAGGGTGTGGCACTTTTTCACTCAGCTATCCTCATCCATTCTCACCACATGTCCATACCAGCGCAATCGTCTCTCTTGCACACCACAACTGATGCTTCTAATGTTCAGATGATGATGATGATAATGATGATGATGATGATGATGATGATGACGACAACGATGACGATGACGAGAAAGAGGATGAAGATGATGACAATAATGATGATGATGATGATGACGATGATGATGATAAAAATGTCATAATACAACGTACTTTTTAATATACCATCACTTCTCTCACTTTGATACACTTACAATATTTTCACATATGTTACCAAACAACATATCATATGTACTGTGTGTGCATGTGTGTGCATGTGTGTGCATGTGTGTGCATGTGTGTGCATGTGTGTGCATGTTTGCATGCATGTATGTGTATATCATGCAGTATCGTTCCCCATTATTAAACTCTATATAATACATTATCTACTGATTAATGTCAGAATGCAAGAGTCGATAGTGTTGATCTGTTTTGGTATTATTTCGGTTCCTTTAGTGGTGTCAGAGATGAGTGTTATCAAGAGATCGTTGGGACAACCAAACAAATTTCTTTTCTCAAATATGTTCCACAAAATTTCTCGATTCTTTGATAAGAAAATAATTAAAGAGTTTGATGGAAACTGGGCCCTGCTTAAAGGCTGCAGACATTGAAAAGAATCTTATCTAAACTTGTTGATTTCATTTACTTTATAATTAGTGTAATACAACATTATCTGGACTGTCTTGGTCAACTTCATGATAGTTACGAATATCACTGATGTCTGGTGTCTGTGAATCTTTGGTGATGAGGAATTTGAGTCAACTGGAGATGCTTTTAGTCGTCCTCGGATTCACTGAGAAAGAGAATGAGTCATAAACCTGGTGTCGTTTCCTGCTTCGAAGCAGCTGTGTGAGCATTTGTGTGTGTTATTACATAGGCATCTGTGTGTGTGTGTGTGTGTGTGTGTGTGTGTGTGTGTGTGTGTGTGTGTGTGTGTGTGTGTGTGTGTGTGTGTAGATGTATATATATGTGTGTGTGTGTCTCCGTGTGTGTGTAGACAACTCCTTTATCATGCAAGGCATTTAAGTCAATGCTCCCAATTTGATTCCTTCCCCAGCAGCTCACGTCAGGCTTTGGCTGATTCATCATCATCAACATCATCATTTTACATCCATTTTCCTTGCTGGCATGGGTTGGATGGGTTGGTAGGAGCAAGTTTTTGTAACTACCCCCTAACCCCATCTCACCTTCCCCATTCCCGTTGGTTGACACACTTCTTGGGTATTAAAGTATACTGCTTGTTTGTGTTTTATTTCTATTTCAACCCTATCTGATGAAGCAATCATTGATCAATACAATGAATCAATTGTAATTTGTAATTTGTGATTATTCATTGGCCTCGATTATTGATCACAGAAACAATTTGTAACAAACATGAAATTAAAAAAATGGCAGCTTCGTGGTTTATTTTATTCTCGTACACAAATGTATTCTGGATATTATATTCAGATTGCAAGTTCCCTTACTGGATCATGTGGTCAAGTAAGTTCAACATGGATACTATCAGCAGCTGCAACCAATACAGTCATTTCTCTTGCACTTACTGCATCTGTTTATCAGTGTCGTCGTCATCGTTGTCATCATCGTCATTGTCATCATCATCATCAGTTATCTGTAAACAAAACTAACATTTTTCCTTCTCTTCCTCCAAATATCTTTGCCTCACATCAAGACTTTGATTTCAGAATCAGACTTTATACCATCTGTGATACTTTATATCATCTTTATATCATCTCTGAGTAGTGTTGGAAAGATCTGCTGGTGGCACGTAAAAAAGCACCATTCGGGTGTGGTTGTTGCCAGTACTGCCAGACTGGCTCCTGTGCAGGTGACACGTAAAAGCACCCACTACACTCTTGGAGTGGTTGGCGTTAGGAAGGACATCCAGCTGTAGAAACTTTGCCAGATCAGATTGGAGACTGGTGCAGCCTTCTGGCTTGCCAGCCCTCAGTCAAACCGTCCAACCCATGCCAGCATGGAAAGTGGACGTTAAACGACGATGATGATGATATCCTACCCATAACGGATAGTTGCAGGTAGGTAAGTAGGTAGGTAAGTAGGTAGGTAGATAGATAGATAGATAGATAGATAGATAAACAGATAGATAGATAGATAGATAGATAGATAGATAGATAGATAGATAGATAGATAAATACATTTCTACATACATACATACATACATACATAGATCATTATAAATCAGTTAAGGAGCTGAATATCAATGAGAAAACCCCAAAATAGTGCATTTGAAACAAAATCCCTTGTCACTCTCAATGCCATAAACACAGTGAACCAATGACTTATTATAAAACCTCTGACAAACAACACTTTTTTTTCTCACAATTTGTGATATAACTCATAATTTTTGCAGCGTGGAAGGTGTTTGTAAGCCATTTAAAATAACACACAGAATCCGTTAGATTCACTTCAACATTTAAATTTAATTTGTCAAAATATTTTCGTCACTTTGAGACCGCGACCTGTTCACTGACAAAATTCTGTGCTATAATTTTTATTTTCTGGAAAACTGGAGATAATTGAAGGGAAAGAGAAGACATGGGAACAAGTTGTGAGGTCATATTGCTGAAACTCCTTAATGTTAGGACTCACAGACAAATTGAGATACACTGTTCTGCATATCAAGTCAGTCAGGCCGTCATGAAAGAATGGACATTAAACTGAGATAAAATAAGAAATATAAGGGAGAATTAAGTATAGAATAGCAACTCCCACTAATTGCATTCTTTCTTTAAAACAGGGATTAAGTTAGATTTTCATTCTTTTTCAAAGCCATTTCTAAAGTTAGCTAATTCTGAAATATTATTAATAATTTAGCAAAATACAACAGAAAAAGACCACATAATAAAAGTTTGGTTTAAAAGAAAGAAAAAGGAAGATAGTTAATATTCTGAATCATTCTTCTTTTAATTATTTAAATGAAATCTTGCTAAGCAGCTTATACTTTGTTGAAAAGCTGTATCAAGTCACTTTAGTCAGCTAATAAGATGATAAAGCAACTAGATTCTTTTCTCAGAAATTCTACATAAAGAATTACTGTCAAGATAAATATGAATTTCTTTTTTTTGCTATGAAGAAAGATAAAGATTTAAGTCTCTTTTTGATAACCTTTCACATTCCATGAAATATTTTTGTAAAAGTTATTTGTGTAAAATGAATTCAACTTCTACTTTCATCTCTGAATTGGAAAATTTGATTGTATAAATATTGTTTCCAGTGATTTTTCAAGAATGCTTTAAATGCCTTTAATGTTGGCCGAATTCATTGCAGACCTGCAATGGTTGAACCTATGTTTGCCCCCTGAAACCTCAAAAATGCTTTGCGCTATGACAATTTTTGCTGTTTCTCTTTTAATTGTTTGGTCATAAGAAAAAGGTCAACATCCACAACCCTTTTAAGGAACTCCATGGAATGAAGGGAGAAAGTTTCCTCAACTGAGCAGTGGCTTCCTCTACATAAGGGACATTTGTTTATTTCAAACCAAACAACAGATAAAGTTCATTCTGAGAACAGTCTCTTTGATGAACTTCCACACAGTTTCCATCTAAGAAATTCCCTAGCATGGCTTTGGTTGACCAAAGGCTGTAACAGAAGACACTATCATGCCCGATGTGCCACACAGAAGAATCACCCATCCACCCCAACACACACTCACAAATCCCATAGCTCTGTAGTGAACTTCTTGAAATCTCTTTTACTTTGCTAAGAATTTCTGAATGTATAGAAGGTCTTTGAGAAAGTAATATGGTCTGAGATCTCATGGTTGCTGAGAAATTAGTTCAGAGGAGAGTTTGTAAGATCAATGACAGCCACATACAGAGATATTGTAAAAAGCACCATCCGAATGTGGCCAATGCCAGTGCCATCTGACTGGCTCCCATGTTGGTGACATGTAAAAAGCACCCACTACACCCTTGGAGTGGTTGGCATTAGGAAGGTCATCCAGCCGTAGAAACACTGCCAGATCAGACTGGAGCCTGGTGCAGCCTCCTGGCTTGCCAGTCTCCAATCAAACCGTCCAACCCATGCTAGCATGGAAAACGGACGTTAAAAGATGATGATGATGATGATGATATATATGTGTGTGTGCGTGTGTATGTATATATGGAGAGAGAGAGAGAGAGAGAGAGAAAGAAAGATTCATGCATTCAAACATACATAGATACATATATAGGTATACACACAAAAAAAAATTAGTTCTCTGTGAAAATGTATGAAACTTATTTAACATTTTATAATTTCTAACAGAAATAAATAGTTATGGAATTTTAATTAAGGAAAGAAAAATCAAAGATTGTTTTGATTAGAAGAGCATTCTAGAATGTCAGAGCGAGAAATGATAAATTTGGAGTAAAGCAGAAGCTTCAAGTTTGGTATTCTTTGTGGTCAGTCAGTTTGTTGAAAGAATTACAGACTCAGAATAACCAAACAATGATGTTCTCCAGAATCAATAACATCTGCAAAATGGTTTAAAGTGTAAAGCAATCAATATCTCAGTAGGTCTACAAACACTTTTGACATTTATTTCTTTGTTTTTCTGGTTTCTAATTGAAACTTTTACCACCATTTTGATTTTGCTCCTTTCAACTTTAATAGATTTTAGAAACAAAATAATCAGTGTACAGGTGGAATGACAACCAATGTCGTTTCTTATTAAATCTGAGCCAAATTGTCAGTATGGAATGATTTATAGAATGGTGGCAACAAGACATATTGAAGAGAATTTCAATATGTTTCACTGGAAATTTACCAAAAGGAAATATTTTGTGGTTTTATTTTTCATAAAATTGTAACTAAATTCATCACCATTTGAATGTTTCAACTGATTAAATGGAAGCAAAATAATTATCAAAGCAACTTCTTTTTTTTAAATTAAAAAAAATTTTTTGTGGCTTTGTTAGAAAAGAAAGAAACAGCCCCATGATCCTTTCAAAGTCTTTCACTCTGATGGGAAAAAGTTTTTCTCTGACAGCAGATCTATCTTAACAGAGTAGACACTGTTAAAGGGTACCCAAGGACCAGGTGGTGGCGGTGGTGGTGGGGAGATGTGAAATGAGGGGAATGAGTAAATCTACTCCCACCTCACCAATGGACCCCAGGTGTTTATGAAATTCCTCTCCATAATTTCAATTCTCTGCTGGGTTCAAATGAAATTACATAGTTATGTAAGAAACCTCATAGCCAGACAGCCAAAACTATATCCATAAAGATTATATTTTTACTTCAACCAAATGCTTCTTCCATTTTATTATTTTATTGATTTCTCAACAAAATCAATGAGGTTAACTTCAGAATTGAATGGATTTGAACATCCATTCATTATTTTACTGATTTCACCAATATTTCTTTTCATAGTTTAAAGAGCTAAAGTATAAAAACACACAACTATGATGTCATTCTAATATCAACTTTGGCCCTCTGTTACCATTTCCTCAAATTCTTGTTGGAAATGTTGACTATCACCATAGAATTTCCAAACATTTTGCAATATTTTGTAGTATTTTCTCAGAGTCTTACATCAAAGCTATTCTACAAAGTGTGACCAAAATCTTGTGTGATTCCAAAATAGGTTCATATACCCAGTGTTTCATTAGGTAATCAACAATGTCCTGTAGTTGAGCTAGAAGGTTGCTGCATGGCACAAAATGTCAGATGATAATAATAATAATAATAATAATAAGTAGGTGCCTTAGGTATAATAAAAAAATATTCAGACAAATACATAACAAAAACACCAGGACTTACAAATATATATAACATACAGAAAATTGCACTACTGGGCACTGCACACATCCTACGCAAAACACTTTTAATACAGTAACCATAAGAGCACCACAGCAAACCACAGCACATACCCAAGGCGCACAGAGCTGCGCTCAGTAGTGAAGTGAAAGCACGCTATAAAAATATAAATACTGAATAATAATAATAATAATAATAATAATAATAATAATAATAATAATAATAATAATAATAATAATGATAATAATAATAATAATAATAATAATAATAATAATAATAATAATAATAATAATAATGGAAATGTATAAAATAGCTCCTACTCTGCGAAACTTTTTATCTGTAAGTATGAGATCATGGAGAACCACACTGATGTTGAACAATGACAATGAATCTCTAAATGCTGGAGATGTAAGAATTTCATGTGGCATTTTCCAGGGTGACTCACTATCACCACTCCTCTTCTGTCTAGCCCTAATACCGCTCTCAAAATTGCTCAATGATGCACAGTATGGTTATAAAATATTTGATAAAAATATAAATCATCTCATTTACATGGATGATTTAAAGCTCTTTGCAAAAAATGACCAACAACTCAAAGGCCTACTAGCGATTGTTAAACAATTCAGTGATGACATCAGGATGCAATTTGGCCTTGATAAATGTGCAAAAGCTACCTTTATCAAAGGAAAAATGACAAATACATCTAATGTGAAGCTTGACCAGCAAAATGTCATAAAAGAGTTAGAACCAGCGGAGAGCTACAAATACCTAGGGGTAATTGAAGGGGACAATATCAAGCACTCAGTGATGAGGGAAAGGATCAGAAGAGAATGTTATCGCAGAGTGAGAGCAATACTGAAGACAGAGCTGAACGCGAGAAACAGGATCGAAGCGATCAATGCTCTAGCCATACCAGTCGTGACTTACAGTTTCAACATCGTTAACTGGTCAATTACTGAAATATGTAATGTTGACAGAAAAATACGAAAACTGTTGACAATGCATAGAATGCACCACCCTAAGGCAGATATAGAACGTCTTTATCTGCCAAGAAAAGAAGGAGGCCGAGGACTTCTACAGCTGGCATTATCAATGAAGGTAGCCACAATTGGCCTAGACACCTATCTGAAAAACTCTGAGGACTGGATGCTAAAACTTGTCTTAAAATATGAAAGCAAGAAAGCATCTTACTCAGTAACAAAACAGGCAAAGGAATATCTAAGTGAATTCCAATTGCAACAAATTCAAGAATTAGACGAACTAGAAACACCTGCAGAAAAAGCTAAGCGCTTGAAAACCCGTGCTAAAATTGCTGCCTTAGCTATTATGACTGAAAAATGGCATGGAAAACCTCTCAATGGCAAATACCCAAAGAGAGCGAATAATGCAGATATTGACAAAACCCTTACCCACCAATGGTTAATGGCCTCTGGCTTGAAATCAGAAACAGAGGGGTTTATCATAGCAGCCCAAGATCAATGCCTACCTACAAAGAACTACCAGGCCAACATATTAAAGAACGGCAGCTCCCCATTATGTCGTATATGCCAACAACAAAATGAGACCATCGATCATGTTGTCTCCATGTGCAGTCTGCTTGCGCCTACAGAGTATCTCAACAGGCATGATAGAGCTGCACAATATATTCACTGGGTAATATGCAAAAACCTGGACTTGCCCCATGATAAAAACTGGTAGGAACACAAACCACCCCCAGTACTTGAAAATGATCACATTGCACTCCTCTGGAACTTCACCATTCAAACTGACAGAAAGATAGACGCAAATAGGCCAGACATCATACTGAAAGACTTCAGACAAAAATCATGCCTCCTCATTGATATGACTGTCCCAATCGATATAAACGTATCTGTCAAGACCTACCAAAAACTGAGCAAATATAAAGATCTTGAAATAGAAATTAGCAAAATGTGGAATCTGAAGACGAAAACAATACCTATTGTCATAGGTGCCCTGGGAATGACAGCGAAACGGGCTGATTACTACCTAGATCAGATTCCAGGAAACCCCAAAATGGCTGAAGTTCAAAAGATAGTGCTCATGGGAACTGCCCATATCCTACGTAAAATACTGTCTATGTGATCTCAAATTTTAAAGCAAACACATAATTTTCTTATGGTTTCTTAAACATTCACTTGAACAAAACTGTACAAATCCAAATATATGGTACCCTAGGCATAACACCTACATGAACTTCTAACTTGTTGTCTCTTGAGGTCTCTGGGTGAGACTTAGATCCAACTTGTACAAATGCAAAACAAAAGTCAAACATAAAATAATAATAATAATAATAATTTACTGGCTAGATATGGGATACTCCACCCAAAAAAGTGACACAGACAGACTGTATGTACCAACAAAAAGAAGTCAACATAGAATGGTATGTAAAAAATGCCACAGAACCACTATTATTAGAAGAAGGTCAGGCTTGTGCAGGATGGAAGATTGCAAAGATAAGCACTGTACAAGAAATTGAAAACGAATTAAACTGAAAATAGGTGAGTAAAGAAAAGAATGCCTGGTCAATTTCATAGGGATGTTGAAGATAAAACAGACAGAGAAAAAAGATGGCTATAAATGATTAAAAGTGATTTAAAACTGGAAACGGAGGCTCTAATCTGTGGTGCCCAAGATCAAGCACTAAGAACAAACTACAAAAAATAAAGAATAGACAACACATCAGAAAGTGATAAGTGCAGAATTTGTGGACGAAACGGTGAAACCGTGTGGCATATTACCAGGCAATGTACGCCACTAGCCCAGAAGGAATATAAGAGAAGCCATGGCAATATAAGCAGGCTTGTCCATTGGACACTTTGCAACAAGTATGGACTTGACAGAGCAAAAATTTGGTACGACCACAAACCTGAAGGCATCGTCGAAAATGGAAATGCAAAGATCGTATGGGGTTTTATGATTCAGTGCGACCATGAGATTGAGAATAGGAAGCCAGACATAGTCTTAATTGAGAAAGAAAACAAACTATGCTGGATCATAGATATAGCATTTCCAGCTCACAACAAGGTATGTGATAAGGAAGAAAGAAAAGTCGAGAGATATGACAGGTTAGCTTGGGAAGTTAAGTAGTTGTGGTCGATGAAAAAGGTAGCAGTAGTAGTGCCAATAATTGTCAGAGAACAATAAACAAAAATCACTGGAAACTGAGCAAAAATCTCGAGAAATATGGGAAACAAATAGGGACTGCAATAAGAGTAGAGCACTTGCAGAAAACTGCACTGCTTGGAACTGCTCGAATACTCTGGAAGGTGCTTGAAAAATAAGGGGTGTTACCTTAGTTCACTGGTAGTGAACAGCTGACACCATAGTACATCTCCAGCGTTAGAAGTGGTGCAAAAGCAATAATAATAATCAGAAAAGGTCACAGAAAACGAGAAAGCAACCATACTCTGGGATATGCCAATACACACAGATAGAGAAATTAAGGCAAATAGACCAGATATAGTTGTCAAAGATCATGAAGAAGAAAAATGCTTTCTAATTGATGTATCAATACCAGCAGATGACAACGTTTCCCTAAAAGAAATGGAAAAACTTTCAAAATACAAAGACCTGGAAATAGAGGTAACTCGAACGTGGAATCTAAAAACAGAAACAATTCCTATCATAGTAGGTGCCTTAGGTATAATAAAAAAATATTCAGACAAATACATAACAAAAACACCAGGACTTACAAATATATATAACATACAGAAAATTGCACTACTGGGCACTGCACACATCCTACGCAAAACACTTTCATTACAGTAACCATAAGAGCATCACAGCAAACCACAGCACATACCAAAGGCGCACAGAGCTGCGCTCGGTAGTGAAGTGAAAGCACATTATAAAAATAAAACTACTGAATAATAATAATAATAATAATAATCAAACAGTAAAGTTCATGCCTATAATAATTGTTGCGTTGGGAACAGTAAGCCAAGATATAGACAAATGGCTAAAGGAGATTTGAAATAGAATGCTTGGTAGAGCCCCTACAGAAAGTTTGTCTCTTAGGGACAGCAAGGATTATCAGGAGGGTTCTAAGCACTTGGAAGACTATAGAAAATGTAAGGATACCTAAGGTTACAGGTAGTAACCTGCTACCACATAAATCCTACCAGGAATAAGACCAAGCCTGAACTTTGTTTCTATAATAATAATAATAATAATAATAAAACTGTTATGAGCATGTACCAAGTAAAGTTATGCAGGAGGATGGAAAAGTAACGATACTCAGGGACTATGACTTTCAGACGGATCATGTAATCGAACACCGTCGGCCGGATATCGTCATATTGAATAAGAGAGACAAATACTGTCAGATCATTGATGTAGCCATACCCAATGACATGAATGTTGTGAGTAAAGAGGTTGAAAAAACCCACCAAGTACTCCGAATTGAAAGTGGAAATGGCAAGACTGTATGGAATGCGAGAGGGTAATGTAAAAGTGATACCAGTGGTGATCGGAGCATTGGGTTCAATCCCATTGAAACTTTAAAACTTTTTAAGACAACAGGAAATCCCATGCAAGATTGATGTCTTTCAAAAAGCAGCCATATTGGGCACAACGCACATCTTAAGGAAAGTATTATCTGTCTGAAGTCCTTGTTGTGACTTGACAGATGACTAAAGACTTTGGTGCATTTTTACCTACACTCTGTTACGAAGGAATGATAATAATAATCATCATCATTTAACGTCTGATTTCCGTGCTGGTAGGGGTTGGATGATTTGACAGATGGCCAGATGGGAACCTGAACCATGCTCCTGGGTGTGTTTTGGCAAGGTTTTTACAACTGGGTGCCCTTCCAAACACTGACCACTCCATAGAGTGGGCTGAGTGCTTTTTATGTGGCACTCGTACAAACGAGGTTGGTTTGCGTTCAGTTCCTTCTTTTACACCTTTTCGGCCAGGTGTAGGACACATGGCTGCCGTATACAATAAATTCATTATTATTATTAAATAACCAACAACCTGCACTTAGTCTTCAAACGAGAACTCTGTTAGAAATATCAGATTCACCCCCACCCCCACCACTTTCACCAATATGGCACACATGCTTATTTTCACAAATTCTATTATCTGAGTTTTTCACTGGCACTTACCATCACTCTTTGTCCCAGGTATTAGTTATTTACCTCAACATACCAATTCTACTTACTCTGAACGCTGTTTATCTACTTCTGCAAGCCATTTCTAGTTACTCCAGACACTAGTTTTTGAGGACTCTTCAAAAATGATGGAGTTTCTTTATAATTCTTTATCTTCCTGCTTCAAGTCTTTGCACCATTTTCTTCTTGTTTAATTTTGTTTTCATTTTATGGAATTGCTTTTCTCTTCAACGTTGTTCCAAATTCTTATTAGTTGAAAATACTAATTAATACAATCATTGTTAACAGTTAATTAGCATAGGGAGGATTGGTTGAATTACTCTCTACAGCTAATTATCTTATGGGGAAAAAATAAAATGTTATAAAGAATTAATAAATTAGTAAATAAACAATGATGATGAAGAAGATGATGATGGTGGTGATGATTACGACGACAACAACGACGACGATGACGATGATGATGATGATAAGGAGGAGGATTATAAGATAAAATGGAACATTCAAGAGGAATCCAGATGATAATATTCAATAAATTATTTATAAGGATTATGGATTCGAGGTGACTCCTTATTAACTATCAATATACTTTGATTGATTTCATGTGATTTCTCCTCAAATCTTACAACATTTTGCCTCCAGCAGAAGAAAAAAAATTTCTTGTATTTTATGCTTTTGACTGTGTTTGGCTCACAGCTTTAGCAGTTGAAGCTTTAGAAAGGAAGGACTTTATGTAATTCTTTTAAGCATTTCGAAGAATGTTTCAAGATGTGAGTGGAATGATTTAAATTTCATTTTATTGCTTCATAATTTTTTAGATTTCATTGGATTAGATTTTAGTTTTTTGTTTATTTTGACAAAATAATGTTAAAGAAATTTATCACATAGTGATTGATTAGTAACTTAGTATTGACCAACAAGAAAGGAAACCTAAAAAGGAATTCATTAGACTGGTAACTACACGAAGGGATTTTACCACCACAAAAGAACTTGTCCAATCCCATATTTGATGTTTCTTTTTATATTGAATTAATTCTTATGTATGTGCATCTCACAGGAAGAAAGCAATCCAACTTATGACTCTACAATCACATCATGACAATGGATCCAATGCTATTTCCACCCCATCAAGTAGACAAAGAAAAGACAATTAAAAAAACAGCTAAACAACAAATACAAAATCTACCCACTTCTACTGAACCTCTGACAAATTTCAAAGAGAAACTTGCCAACTTACTTGATAAGGTTGCACCTGAAAGAAACAGATTCCACGAGACACAACCAAGAATCATTAGCAAAAGTCTGTGATTAGGAGAACCAAAGAGATGAAGGAGGAGTTATTTGGAAGGATTGGATTCGAATTGAATTCACAAAGTTCAGATATTATAAGAAAGAGATAAGACTGTCAAATAGCATCAGATAAAGGAAGAATAAATGTTTTGATGATTCAACTTTAACAAGAATTCCTTTGTCGTCTTTGTTCGTCGCTAATAGTTGTGATGATGTTAATTTAGATCAGTGTTTTGATGAACATGAAGTGAAAAAGAAAATTAAAAGAGAAAGAAGACAATGAAATTGTCTGATGTCTGCTTCATGTGTGATCTCTTAAGTATTTCGTTGAGGCGGGAGGGGGTGGGGAGGATGTATTTAGTTGCTTTCTAAACATCAGATTTGGAAGAAAGTCTAAAACATTTGGAGTCTTTTCTGAAAACACTCCTGAGAGAATGGCAGAAAAAGAAAGGGAAAGAAAGGATAAAGATATTCAGGATAGTCACGTGGTGCCAGCATTTTCGGCCATACACTGAGAGAAATGACTGAGACTCTAATGAATAAGACTCTAATGACTGAGACTCTAATGAATGAGACTCTAATGACTGAGATTCTAATAACTGAGACTCCAATAACTGAGACTCCAATGACTGAGACTCCAATGACTGAGACTCTAATGAATGAGACTCTAATGAATGAGATTCTGGTAACTGTGACTCTAATGACTGGGGCCCTAATGACTGAGACTCCAATGACTGAGACTCCAATGACTGAGACTCTAATGACTGAGACTCTAATGAATGAGATTCTGGTAACTGTGACTCTAATGACTGAGACTCTAATGACTGAGACTCTAATGACTGAAACTCACTCCATTTTGTTCCGGTTAATAAATTTGCCCCACCCCAATAAATATATAAGTATCATCATCATCATTGTTTAATGCTTGCCTTCCATACTGGCATGGGTGGGATGGTTTGACAGGAGCCGGCCAGGCAGAAGCTTGCACTAGACTTCTGTGACTGTTTTGGCAGGATTTTTACAGCTGGACACCCTTCCTAACACCGACCACTCAGCAGAGTGGACTGAATGCTTTTTACGTGGCACAAGTACAGGAGAGGTCAGTTTTGGCAGGGTTTTTACCGCTGGGTGCCCTTCCAAACACCAACTACTTTACAGTGTGGACTGGATGCTTTTTAAGTGGCACCTGCATGGACAGGGTCACCAAGTAATCTGCAGGACAAAAATCTTTTGAGAGGGGAGAATTTCGTTGGCTCTTTCGTATTTCCTTTGCATCTTTTTTTCTCTGGTTATAGCTTAACAAAAATAGATATTATTCTTGCGAACATCAATTCTGTGGGAGACTTCCCTGAATTTGTACTTGAATTGGGGGTCAATCTGTATATTCTTCAGAAATTTGTCAGTACTTCGTTGTTACTTAATTTATTTCTTGCTTTTCTTAATGCTCTCTTAAAAGTGTCCACAAATCTTTCTACCTGACCCGTTTGACCTCGGGTGGTAAGGTAGAGTGAAAATATACTTTATCGCATGCCTTTTACAGAAGTTCTTGAATTCATACCCAGAGAACTGCGTTCCATTGTCTGAAACTAATGTGTCAGGGACATCATATCGCGCAAACAATTCGTATAAGAACTTTATAGTTGTTTTACAGATTGGTCTATAAATCCTGCAAACCTCTGGTCACTTGTACGGCTATCTACTACGATTAGGTAGTAAGTGCCGTTTACTGGGTCGGTATAGTCAATGTGTAACCTAGACCATTGGTTCTCCGCCTCTGGCCACGATTGATATTTTACTGGTGGGGCTTTGGCCGTAAGTGCACAACCTCGGCACGTTCTCAATGAGTTTACGATATCTCGTTCCATAGACAGTCAATAGACATAACTCCTTATCAGACCCTTCATTCTTGCCATTCCTGGATGTCCGCTGTGAAATTGTTGCCATACACCTTTTTGTAATGTAGCTGGAACCACCGCTCTATGGGAATACATCATAATATCGTTGCAAATTGAAAAACTATTGGCATCTGAATTTTTATTCAGTTTATTTTTTAAAGCTTCTTTCATTTACGTAATATACTCATCACCTACAGCTTTCATTCTTGTATCCTGTGCTATCACTGGTAGTTCTTGGATAACGTTCGTCATAACACTTTTAATTTCACTGTCTGCCAGCAGTGTGGCTATAACAGTCTCTTCTAGTTCTAGTGGTTCCATATTTTTTTTTAATTAATCTCGAAAGGCAGTCCACATGACTGATTTTTATTTTCGGTGGAATGTATTGCATTTTGAAATTATAATTTAGTAATATTACACCCCAATGTTGCAAGCGGTTCGTAGTATGAGCCAGTAACTCTCTTTTAAACCCATAAATCGACAGCAAAGGTCTATGATCTGATTGCAATAAAAACCTTCTGCCATACAGAAACCTGTGGAACTTTTAACTGCAAAAATAATTGCTAGGGGCCTCCTTTTCAATTTGACTATATCTCTTCTCTGCTGCTATTAGCGAGCTCGAAACATGAACCACTGGTTTTGTATTTCAGTCTTCATATTTATGAAGTAGAACTGCACCTAATCAGTGCTTGGAAGCATCAGACGCTACAATGATGTCCATTTTAGGATCGTAATGTGCTAAAAACAGGTCTGAGATTAGAAATTTCTTTTATTTCTTCAAAAGTGTTTTGGCCCTTTGTGGACCAATTCCACTTTACTCCTTTCTTTAGTAAGTCGTTCAATGGTGTTCTTAACTTGTGCATATTAGGAATGTAGTTTTGATAATTGTTTGCCAAGCCAAGAAATGCTAATTGTTTGCCAAGCCAAGAAATGCTAATTGTTTGCCAAGCTAAGAAATGCTTGTAAAGTTGGAATATTTGTCGGCGAAGGTATATTCCTCATTGCGTCTGACCTCGACGGGCCAGGACGTCTACCACTTTTATCAACTATTTGCCCGAAGTATTCATTTTGGGCTAGAAAGAATTCGCATTTTTCTTCACTCAAAGTGAACCCGAAAACTTTTCTTAAACATAGCTTTTATGTGTTCCACGTGCTGTTCACAAGAATTACTCAAAATATCGTCCAAGTACAGGATTGTAAATTCACAATCAGATAACATAGTATCCATGATTTGCTGGAATATTGCTGGTGCAACTTTTAATCCAAATGGTAATAGCGTGTATCTATACAATCCTCTGTATGTATTTATTGTCAAATTATTTGAGCATTTGTCATTTATTTTAATCTGTAAATGGGCTTCAGACAGATCTAATTTGGAAAAAATCTTTCCACCATTTAACTTTGAAAAAATGTCCTCTGCAGTCGGGAGTGGATGGTGGTATGTTTTCAAGCAATCGTTCAATCCTGTAGCGAAATCGGCACACAGTCTGCTCTTATTATTTCTTTAATACATTCCGTGGATGCCGCCCACTTCGAGTAATCCACCTTTTTGATGACTCTCCTCTTTCTGAGTCTGTCCAATTCTTCATTTATGGTTTCAATTGCCACGAACGGTACTTTTCTGCTTGCTTTAAATACAGGTACAACGTTTTCACTTATTAGGAAATAGGCTTCCGTCTTTCTATATAGACCTAAATCCTCTGATAACAACTGCGGGGACATTTATTTCAATATTTCTTTCAGTTATTCCGAAGACTTGTTTTTAACGTGACAACCATTTATGTTATTGCAGTAAAGATTTATGGGGAAGTGTAATGACCCCTGGCAATCAAGCAGGAAAGCAAAACGAAAAAGGGATCTAACGAGAGTAATCTCCCTCGACATTCTCGAAAATTCTCGGATATTCTAGAAGCTTTAACTTCCAGATGACGTGGTAGCCAGGGACTTCCAGTTCGTCCCTTATATAAAGCGGACGCATTTCTAACTTCGCACTACTTTTGCCTGTCGGTTCCTGGTCGTACGCATTGAGCCACCCCACTCACAATCACACCCACATGCGCGCATATTCGCCTCATTTGCTTTGAGACATGATTGCAAAGTATGTTCATGTAGTATGTTACAAGCCTTTTCTTTCAAACCATTCTTATATGTTAACGCATTACATCCAGTAATAAATATGTTATGACTTATTATGACCGTCTCACAAGTTCTTATTTTCCTTGTCGCATGTAATTGTAAAATTGTAGGTTGTCACATACTGACATCACTACAGAGGAGCCATAAATCGAATAGTTCAAACCAATCTGTGTCAAACAGATTGACTGTGTTATCCACAATGAATAATTTTGCTTCGTGTGTCTCTCCTCGAAATGTAACGTCGATACATGTTTTACCTATGAAATGTAATTTATCACCCCTTACGCCACTTGCTATTTTCGCTGTTTTGCGTAATCTCGGTTTACTAATTTTTTTCCAAGTATCCGCATTTATAATCGAGATGTCACTACCTGTGTCTAACTGTAATTTGGTATTCACATCATTAATTTTTACATGCACGAATTTTCTTGTTTTTCCATCGCAATTACTCACCGCTGAACTTTCTGTGTTCGAACCTCGTAGTCTTGTTCTCCAATAAGAACTCTTGTGTCCCAGCTTCTGACAACTATAGCACATTTTGTTTTTAAACGGACAATCCATTCTGTAGAGTAGGCCTCTACAACCCTAGAACAGATTGCGGGCCTGACACTTTTGATTGTACTTCCCAGGACGACGCATTTGAATGTTTGCAGAGTCTTTGTATCTTTTTCACATCATGTTTAAGATTTACCATAGTTTGACTTTTTTCTGCGATGGTCGATAGAGATAAATCCTGGTTCGCTAGCTCCATTTTCGAGATAATCCGTGCAAGGACTTATAGAGAACTATAAGTCCTTGCACGAAGAAAAGTGATTTGAACATATCATTAGTGAGATCCTGGTGTTTGGAATTTTCGCAGTTCAGATTATTAAAAAAGTATTCAACCTATTCTGTAATGGCTAAATTTCAGGCAAAACTAATCCTTAAATTGGTGAATGGGATAAGGTTGGCAATTACTGAGAGAGAGATAAACAAATGAATTGGTGTAAAAGTAGATTTGATTACTGTTTAACATGTTTATTTAGAAGAGTATCTGTATGAGAAAAAGAAAGATAAAGAAGATAGAAGAAAGGCCAATGATTGAGGAGAGAAAGAGAGACGGAGAGAGAGACGGAGAGTGAGAGAGAGTCGGAGAGAGAGAGACGGAGAGTGAGAGAGAGAGTAAAATGCGAATATCTGGTGTCCTATGGTGTTCTATTTGTCACTCAAATAGGTCAGGTCATTTAAATATCTTGGGGGTACACTAAACTTTAAGAGTACTCTTGATGAGGAAATCAACATTAGCATATCGAAGGCAGCAAATGCTTTTGGACAACTTCCCCATCGTTTGTGGGATGAACACAATGTGAATCTGAAAACTAAAATAAGTGGATACAACTCTTGTATTTTGAGCACACTTTTGTATGGGGCAGATGCACGGACTCCCTACTACAGACATATAAAGACATTTGAAACCTTTCACATGTGGTGCTTGAACAACACGTTCAAATGAAAGATGACTACATTCCGAAAATTCTTCTGTGTGGTCAGCAATCGGAGGGATATTGCAACAAAGGAAGACCTGTCCTTATGTATAAGGACAGGTCTGAAGCGATCACTAAGAGCTCTACCGCTTAATCTGACATCTTGTGAATGTTATTGCTAGATCGGTCTGCATGGCGTAAAATGTGTCACAATGCATCCAAACAATACGAGTTGAAGAAGAAAGAACAATAGAAGAACTATATCCTGCCACCAACAGACCCATTTGTCCAATCCTAGGCAAAATCACAATCATCAATGTCCCCATTACGACTTCATTGCAAAGTCCATCCCTGGCATTGAAATTACATTCACGCATCGATCGCAAATAGAAGCAGCTTCTTAGTATTTTCTTTTTCCTTTTTGTTTTTATTATTCTCTTTGACTTTAAGTCCTCTCTTTTAAACACTCTTTCGTCGAAACCGACGGGAGCGACCATCATTTGTCAAGGTATAAAGTAGAAACAGATTCCACCTCAAAGCGTCAGTCCTGGTGGCTTGGGACAAGCTTCCGCTTTTTTAGATGCCTGTTTGGTTAAATACAGACAAAAATCCGATTGGCCAGTGGTACATCGATGGTGATGTAACAGCTGAAGGAGAGACAGGGCAACACCAGCAGGCGGTAAGTACTCACGGAGCAACATGAAATTAAGTGTTCTTGCTCAAGGACATGATGCACATCTCAGTCCAGGAATAGAATTCACGATGGTGAGGTCAACGTCCTAATTATTGGTCCATGGTGCCTTCACACTTCAATATTTTATAAACAAAGTTGTGAGATAAAAGTCAGCTTGACAAGGTGAAATCTCAATCTAAATTGAAGCTTGATAGAAAAGCAAAAACAGAAGAAAGAAAGAGAAAAAGAAATAACAGAGAAAGTAAGAAAGGAAAATTTATTATAAGAGTCTCTTTCCTTCGTTCTGATTTATTCCCCTTTTTTTCTTAATTTCTTCGATTCTGTTCTCCCAAAAGACAAAACCAAACAGCAATAAATCATTACATTTCGTGTCCCTAATTTATTTGTTTATCTTTCTCATTAATTTCCACCAAATTAAAGGAACTTTTTGCTTGAAATTTAACTGTTACTGATTCGATCTAAGTATCTTATTAGGAATTTATACCGTAAACAAACACCAACGTGCTTAACCCTTGTAATTTTTCGACTTTCCTCTTCCTATTTGTAAAATATAAAAATCATTCATTGCTTCGTATTGTCTACGGATTAAAACAAACTGTAGTCAGCAGCAAAATACTTGAACACACACGCGCGCGCGCGCGCACACACACACACACACACACACACACACACACACACTGTGAACAAGAAGGAACGAGAAGAGAGATGAATACTCAATATATTTATTTTGTTTTTATTAGAAACTGTAAACTACATAAATCGTTGATCTTAGTTTCTCGTTTCCAATTTTTGGATGAGGTTATGTTAACAGTCTCTAATACTACAGTCAAACCTTATTTATTTCAAAACTGCAATTATATTGTAAAGATTATTTGCCAACATAATGTGACAGTCCTGATTAGGACGAATATCTCTGTTATTTAGCCCCAAGAAACATCGTCTGCAGCTGGCTATCGACGCACTATTTGCATCCTTATATTTTCGAACAAGGGAGCTTCGTGTCCCCACTCAGCTCTGAATCAATATCTGTGTACCAATGGTTTCTAGGTTATTTATCTTCATCAACACAGAATAACTGCTCAGCTAGAGGTGGCGACGATTTAGAAATAATAATTTTTCTATTTATGAGATCAGTAACTGTGTGTCACTTTGAAAAGTATATATTTCGAATAAGAATTCAGTATCGCCATCTCTGGCCGAACAGTTATTCTGTGTTGATGAAGAGAAATAACCCAGAAACCATTGGTACACAGATATTGCTTTCGAACTGAGTGGGGACAGTAAACTTCCTTGTTAGAAAATATACGTACGCAGTTAGTGCCTTGATAGCCAGCTGCAGACGATGTTTCCTGGGGCTAAATAACTGAAATATTCGTCCTAATTAGGACTGCCACATTCTGTTGGCAAATAATCTTTACTCTAGAGTACTGTTACTGAATGTTTCTCGTTCAGAGATTTAGAAATAATAATTTTTTTCTATTTATGCAATCATATTAATATAAACATTTTGACTTTAAATATGAACTTTAATTTACAATGTGGAATATACGACTAAGACCCGTGCCGCTAGACGGGTTTAAGTAGGTTTAAAAGCTAAAAGATATAAAACAGATATTATAAACGTTCATTTCAGAACCTGGCTAGAAAGCGTACGACTCTGCTTACGGTCTATACATAGTGTTTGGAAGAAAGAAACATTAAGCGATGCAATGGAAGATTTTGGTAAACGTCATAGAAGACAACAATTAAAGATAAAACGATTTATGCACAACTGAAGTATTGTTGAACGTTTTAGATAAACGATTCTGAATAGGAATTCTCGAATGACTTTGGCTTGTAAACGTAGAATACATAAAGTTTTACGTGTTATCATGTAACTGGATGATATTTATGTATGTATTTGTGTCAAAGAGTCTCTGAGTGAAATTTATTTTACAAGTGGTTACTATGGACTAGTGATACGGTGACATCGTATTTTGAACTCAATTTTAAGATCATGTAACTGGATACTTCATTGCTTTACTGAACCTCATTTGAATAATGATGGGGGCATAGCTTTAAGTTTACATGGTTTATTGCCTATACTACAACTATACAGTGCACATTATCTTTAGCTTAGGTTTTGTAATCCAAAACCATTTTCTTGGCAGTGCACGGACCATCCCCCACCCCTAATTTGTTTTGCCTCTACCTGATTTTTCAATCTCTCGTTTTATTTTATTTTGTTTCAATTCTTTACCTTTTCCTCTCATCTTTCTTTTCCTTCCCTCTCCTCAAGAATTTTCACACTAAATGCAAATGTCCTACAGCATGAGGATCGGAGGTCAGAGGCACAAGGTGTTCAGGATTGCAAAGCAGAGAAAATAGATGTGTGGTAGGTGAGAAATGTGTGCGGATGGATAATGGTATGCTTGCACTTAGTGACTCCGAGAAGAAAGATGCATGGAAGTGTCACTGTGAAAGGTTACTAAATGTGGAAAATGAAAGGCAGAAGGAGAATCTACCAAATATCGAACCAGTTGAGGGACCAGCCATCACAGGTGATGGCAGCATTATAGATAAAGCAGTTAAGGACATGAAGACAGGGAAAGCTCCTTGACCATCAGGAATCACTGCTAAGATGATTAAAATTTCTGGCATTGTAGGGTACAGCTTAGTAGAGTAGAGGAGTCACTAAGAAACAACTACAGAGATATCAAGCTGCTGGACCAAGTCATGAAAATTACTGAGAAGTTCAATTGATTAGGAATAGAATTGAACTAGATGAGATGCAGTTTGGTTTTTGTACTTGGGAAGAGCACTACAGATGCCATCTTCCAAGTGAAACAGCTGCGAGGAAAAGTATTTGGCCAAAGGTAAGTCATTGTACTAAGCTTTTGTTGACCTGGAGAAAGCTTTCAACAGAGTTCCCTGCATTGTTATGTGGTGGTCTCCAAGGAAGCTAGGAGTAGTGGAGTGGCTTGTTAGAGCCATCCAAACCATGTAATATGGTGCTGTCAGTAAGGTGAGAGGCATCCACGAATACAGTGATGAGTTTAGCGAACAAGTAGGGGTTCACCAAAGCTCAGTTCTCAGCCCACTCTTATCCATTATAGTCCTCCAGGCCATAACAGAGGAACTCAAGATTGGATACCCACCCACAGGAACTACTTTATGCTGGTGACTTCACTCTTATTGCAGAATCTGTAGTAGAATTGGAGAAAAAATTCCAAGTATGCAAGCAAAACCTGGAATCAAAGAGTCTTAAAATGAACGTTGGAAAGACCAAAGTTATTGTGAACAAGAAAGCAGACAAGATTCTCTTTCTGTCAGGTAAATGGCCCTGCTCAATATGTAGGAAAGGAGTTGAAAGTAATTCCATTTTCTGCATCCAGTGTAAACCATGGACACATAAGAGGTGTAGTGGAATCACAGATAGGTTAAGAGATAAAGTTGTCTTCCTATGTGGCAGAGGTGTAGGAACAATAAGCATTAAGAGCACACGGGGCTTAGATTCTCTCAAATGACAAGGAAGTTTCTGTTACCTAGGTGACCAAATTAGCAATGGTGGTGGATGCTCTGAGAGTATTATTTCTAGAATAAGAATAGGATGGAGAAAGTTCAGAGAACTATTACCTCTGTTGGCAACAAAAGGACTCTCTCTCAGAGTGAAAGGTAGACTCTATGATGCTTATGTAAGAACGGCTGTATTACATGATAGTGGGACATGGGCTTTGAATGCGTAAGACATGCATAGATTGGAAAGAAATGAAGGCAGTATGCTCCACTGGATTTGCATTATCAGGGCACATGTAGGACAAAGTGCAAATGTATCAAGAGAAAAGTGGGTCATAAGAGAAATCAAATGTAGAATGCAAGAGAGAAGACTAATGTTGGTTTGGACATGTGATGCATATGAATGAAGACAAGTGTATAAAGAAGTCTGATCACTGAAAGTGGAGGGTACCTGCAGAAAATGTAGACCCAGAAAGATGTGGGATGAAGTGGTAAGGACCAATCTCAGGATATTAGGGTTCATGGAGGAAGTGACAATGGACCGAGGTGTCTGGCAATTTGAGGTTCTTGAGAAGACTCACCTATGCCAGTGGAACTGAGTTCTCAAAGTGTTCCACCCAAACATTACAAGAAAACCTTTCACACATCCTGGCCCCAACAAACCAAATACACCTCTACATCTCTTCTCTTCCTCAATCTCCTCTTCCACACACTTTGCTTGTCTCTCGCTCTCCAATCCTGTCCTCAAGGCCCTGTTCACTGTATCATTGATATCCAGTAGCCCTCCACCCCCGCCTCTATATACCCAGGTTTTCACCACTTCCATCCCCCCACTCCCTACTCATGCTTCTTTGGATAGAGAGTGTCCTGCCACTTATATTGTGACCTCTGTACCTCAGGGGTACTTGCTCTGCTACTTGCCATCCATCTCTCTCTTCTCTTGCTTGACCATCCCATTTATATTCTGATCCCCATCCCTTGTGATTATGCCCGGCAGTTTTCCATCATCTCTCTCCTGCTATTTCCCACTCTCTCTCTCTCTCGCTCTCTCTTTCTCTTCTTCCCCTGTTCCTCCCTCAGGTTGGATAACCATGTATCTCTTTTACAGCAGTACACCTGTTTCTGTTTGCCCCCTCTCTCTCTCTCTCTCTCTCTCTCTCTCTCTCTCTCCCTGTTTTCCTCTCCTTCTCTCTCACTTGCCGGGTAATCTTGTACCTCCCCTACAGCAAGACACCTGTCTCTGTCTCTCTGTCTCACTATAACCTTCCCTCATCTGACACAAGATCACCTCCTCCAATGCCCCCTCCCCTCTCAATGATTTTTTGTCTTGCAGGTTATTTGCTGACCCTTCCCATGTGGTGCCATGTTAAAAGCATCCAGTCCACACTGTAAACTGGTTGGCATTTGGAAGGGCATCCAGCTGTAAAAACCTTGTCAAAACTGACCTCGCCTGTGCGTGTGTCACATAAAAAGCACTCGGTCCACTCTGCTGGGGTTGTTGGTGTTAGGAAGGGCATCCAGCTGTAAAAACGCTACCAAAACGGCTCCTGTCAAACTGTCTAACCCATACCAACATTGAAAGTGGATGATGATGAGGATGATGATGATGATGATGATGATGATGATGACGATGATGATGATGCCTATGTATAAAGGATCTACAAATGTTGGGATTCACAAAGGGGATGAGAGGGGATTGGAAGTCCTGACTGTTTGTTATGCTTGAAAAGACACGTCAAGCTAAGCAAAAACGTGGTTGCCCTTGGACTACAGACTCATCCCTTGCAACCCTCTCCAGCTGAGCATCCCTAATCTTGCAGGCTTGTAATTGCTGGTGCCATGTAAAGAGCACCCACTACAGTCTGCAAAGTGGTTGGCGTTAGGAAGGGCATCCAGCCATAGAAACCATGCCAGGACAGACATGGAGCCTGAACAGCCCTTCAGCTGGTCAGCTCTTGTCAAACCGTCCCACCCATGCCAGCATGGAAAATGGATGTTAAATGAAGATGATAATAATGATGATGATGATGATATGTGTGTGTGTGTATGTGTGTGTGTGTGTGTGTGTGTGTGATGAGTACATACCAATATATATTCCATCATATTTTGAAGACATATTTGGTTGCTCCATGAAGACCAAATCTCTATGGAGATTGCTAGTTGACCAATTCCCAAATTCTCATTGAATTTATTCCTAATTTTGAATGTACACCCCTCTTCTTCCTTCTTCTTCCTTCTTCTTCCTTCTTCATCTTCCTTCTTCTTCCTTCTTCTTCTTCCTTCTTCTTCTTCTTCCTTCTTCTTCTTCTTCCTTCTTCTTCTATCTTATTCTACTCACAAGTGTAAGTTTGAGTGAGTTCAGCTAAAATCCTCACTCAACCAAAATATTGTTTAAGATCCTGGAATAAATTTAATCTGTTTTCCATCTACCTCTTAATCCAGCACTAGAGGATGACAGTGAGGCTGATGATGGTGATGACGGTGATGACGATGATAACTGACGATGATGATGATGACGATGCTGATGACGATGGTGATGACAATGATGAGGATGATGATGATGATGATGGATGAAGAACATGAGATGTCAGTGAAAATTTATAGCCACATATTTATGCCTAAATATTCTCACTAAAAATAGCATTAATCTGCATTTTATAATAAAATGACAAGAACCAAAAAGATCAGCCATACTGCTACATGAAAACTTCTTTTATTTATTTTTCATTTTATATATTTTCATTTTTTTTTTTTGCAGAAATTTATGCAAATATTTAGATTTAAAGCTAAAATAGACTGATCTGGAAATATCAGGGTAAAAAAATTCAAAGACAATTTCAAAATTAGAGAAGAATGTATTTATTTATTTGTTGCATCAGACAGCATTGGATCAAAACATGTGGCTTTCATTTTAATTAAACATTTGTTTAGAATGTTGATATTCCAACTTGCAAACAAAATTTTCATTCCATTACAAACAACCTTGGGCACATTTAGTGGAGTCCACTCGGTGATCATCCAGTTAAACACCACCACCTGGTCCTTGGGTAACTTCTTACCACACAGCCACACCATACATATATGGCAAAGTGGCTGAGTTCCTTTCGAGTGTTGGTCCTCACTTAATAAAAATTAGCCCCTCAAAAAAGCTATCTCTACTCATTTTTTCAAATACACACACACACACACACACACACACACACATATATATATATGATCCTTTAATTCTTTGAATACTTTAAATTGTTTCAGCTTCAAAGCTGTGGTAATGCTGGGGCACCACCGTTGACTGTGCTACACCATTATTTGGAACCTCCTCTGATATGTGGCATTTGGTGAATGAGGGAGTTTGATGCTGCTGCCCTCATCTGTGTTTCCTGCCGCGAGGTAGGCTCATCTGGATCCCTTGACAGGGGGAGATCCAGTTTTGCTTTGAAGACACCTACATCCACACCATGCAGGTCTCTCAGGCATTTTGGGAGGATATTGAAGAGCTGTCAGCCCTTGAAACCCAAGCTGTTGCAGTATCTGGTCCTGGATTATATATATGTATGCATATATATATGTATGTATATATATGTGTGTATATATATATATATAGACAGTTAGAACTTTTGTCTAGAATCAATTACTAGCCTGATAGACTCGGCTATGTCAAGATGGATTTATGTATTCTTCCTCCCACTTGGATTTTTATGTATTCTTTCTCCCACTTGGATTTGAAATGTTGCCACAATTATAATATGTCTATTCTACTGTAATTTTCTGCATTTTCGTGCAGCTGAAGATTGCTCTTCATATTGCATTTAATGTAATGCTCGCATTACTTAAATAAATGGAGTAGCATGAAACGTGCGTACTGCAATCATCTTTGAAATCCGTGTTGCTTATTTTGATTTATATATATATATATATATATATATATATATATATATATATATATATATATATATATATCATCGTCATCATCATCATCATCATCGTCATCAACATCATCATCATTGTTTAGTGTCTGTTTTCCATGCTAGCATGGGTTGGACGATTTGACTGAGGACTGGTGACCCAGATGGCTACATCAGGCTCCAATCTGATCTGGCAGAGTTTCTACAGCTGGATGCCCTTCCTAACGCCAACCACACTGAGAGTGTAGTGGGTGTTTTTACCAGCCACAGGTACGAGGGCCAGTCACGCAGTACTGGCAATGGCCATGCTCAAATGGTGCTTTATATATATATATATATATATGTGTTTGTGTGTGTGTGTCTGTGTGTGTGTGTGTATCTATGTATGTATGTGTACTGACACCGTTCCTCTTTACTCATGTGAGACATAGACCCTTTACAAACGTCATGTAAGGGTCCTTGAACACTTTCGTCAGTGATATCTCAGACACATTCTCAATGTTGGCTGGACCTTAAAAACTCCAGACACACAGGTCCTGAGGACAGCTGATATCTTGAGTATTGAGGCAATGGTGCACAAGCATCAGTTACATTGGACTGGACACCTTATTAGAATTGAGGATAGCTGCTACATTTTACTATTCTGCTTGCCCACCCCTCTTCACCTTCCTTTTCTCCCAAACCGTATTCCTACTGCCCACCCCTCTTCACCTTCCTTTTCTCCCAAACCATATTCCTACTGCCCACCCCTCTTCACCTTCCTTTTCTCCCAAACCGTATTCCTACTGCCCACCCCTCTTCACCTTCCTTTTCTCCCAAACCGTATTCCTACTGGCCACCCCTCTTCACCTTCCTTTTCTCCCAAACCATATTCCTACTGCCCACCCCTCTTCACCTTCCTTTTCTCCCAAACTGTATTCCTACTGCCCACCCCTCTTCACCTTCCTTTTCTCCCAAACCGTATTCCTACTGCCCACCCTCTTCACCTTCCTTTTCTCCCAAACCATATTCCTACTGCCCACCCCTCTTCACCTTCCTTTTCTCCCAAACCGTATTCCTACTGCCCACCCCTCTTCACCTTCCTTTTCTCCCAAACCGTATTCCTACTGCCCACCCCTCATCACCTTCCTTTTCTCCCAAACCGTATTCCTACTGCCCACCCCTCTTCACCTTCCTTTTCTCCCAAACCATATTCCTACCTTCTCTCTATCTCTTTTACATTTCAACACTATTTGCCCTCCCAGTCATTTGCAGTCATTATATTTATTTTTATTATTGTCTCATTTCCTGAGAACTACTTGCTGTCCCTCTTAACCCAAAATGGAATCTTCCAATTTTGAATGTTATATTATGACATTTCCCGTTCCCTAAATCTACAGAAATGTGATTTCTGACCAAGTTTATGTTTGTCTTTGAACATAAATTATTGTGTTGGTTCACAAAGAAATATTTATTAAAACATAAATGGTGAAAGTGTAGTTCTATCAGGAAAAACTGCAGAACTTTTCGGATTCTCTTCTAAGGTGGAAGTTTTCATAATTGACAGCTGTTTTCAAGTGTTTTTATATGAAGGTGAGAGGAACATTCTGAAATTATGTGAAATGAATGCCAGACTATTAACTCTGGATAGGGTTTGAAGAAATATTTATCTCAATATTCTATTAAATCTATTTGGAACTTTGGAGGAGTGTCAAAATATGTTTAAAAAACTAAATAGATGGAGTTCTAGTTGAATATCTTGAGATTCTAACAAAACTAACTAAAATTATTTAATAAAATGAAATCTTCACTTTCGACAATAATCTTTTGAAGACTTAAAAGTCAGTTTCTTCTAATTCTTTAGATTGTTAAAATCTAAAGAGAAAGTTAGAACTAAAAAAAAAAAAACGATAGGGATGATCACAATGGCTTCTGATGCTTATGGTACATTATTCTTGGAGAAAACGTTTTCAGTAAACTTTAAACACTTTCTCTCTCTTTCTCTCTCTCTCTCTCTCTCTCTCTCTCTCTCTATATATATATATATATATATATATATATATATATATATATATATATTATTTACAATATTTACATTATTTATATTTTTGATGGATATTTGTCCTCATCTTGTTTGTTGTTAACACATTTTGGTTGATATACTCTCCAGCCTTCATCAGGTGTCTTGGGGAAATTTTGAATTTGGGTTCTCATTCCTAAAGTATTTTTCGATGCTGTTGTTATTATCATTATTATTATTATTATTATTATTATTATTATTATTATTATTATTATTATTATTATTATTATTATTCAGATCACTACCTGGAAATCAAACTCGGAATCTTGGCTAATCTTCGAATCGTGGTTAAGAGCGCAGGCTACTAACCCCAAGATTCCAAATTTGATTCCAGGCAGTGACCTGAAGAATAATAATAATAATAATAATAATAATAATAATAATAATAATAATAATAATAATAATAACATCGAAAAATACCTTAGGAATGAGAACCCAGGTTTGAAATTTCCCCAAGACACCTGATGAAGGCTGGAGGGTATATCAGCCGAAACTTTGTGTTAACAACAAACAAGATGAGGACAAATATCCGTCAAGTGTAAATAATGTATGAAAACGGTCATGATGAGGATTTCCTCTCATCTTCAAATGTTTTAGATTAGACATAAATTTCTGAATTCTTCACATATTTCCCCTCTTTTCCAATCAGTCCTTCCCTCAGTTTTTGCTGTTTCTTTTCTCTCCATAAACATCCTTGATTTTTTAAGCAATATATGGATCCACAAAATTGTTACCAAGGTAACAAAGAAAACAGTTTACTTTCTTAACTGCCGAAACCTTTATAAAAAAAGCTGCTTTGCTGTGAGTCAGTTTTTCCCAAATTATTCCTCGTTAGTTTGGCAGCAGTAATCAACTGCTATAATTTGGTTTCAAATTCACAACTCTATATTGCAGAACAATAATTAAATTAATTAAAACTATTTTGTAAAATATTTCACTTGAAAGATTTTAAAATTATTCAAGCTAGGTTTTAATCAGAATATATTGAAGATAATCCTCCAGGATAAAAGACAAATGAATTGTAATATTATTAAATATATCAGGTGTTTTAATTAAACTAAATTGCTTTAATTGAACTAAATTCATAATAATTTCTTGGTTGTAGTTTTGTTAAACAAAGAAAAGAAAGATAAACTGGAGCAATGTTTTAATGAGACTGTTATTTAGTAGAAAAGAAAGAAAACAAGGAAAACAATGTCTGATAATAATATTATGATTTTAATAATAATAATAATAATAATAATAATAATAATAATAATAATAATAACAATAATAATAATAATAATGATATACCCTGGTGCAGTACCAGGCAGTTGCTCTCATGGTTTCTGATCTTAACTGATTGGAAGTGTTAATATGTGCAGGTTTTGTCTTGGTATAAAAAGATGGCCTACAGCAAATATTCTGCTCCATACCACAGATTTGCTTGTCAGTTGTTTGACCTTAACCAGTTGAGCATGTCCCTTGGTGGCTGACAATATGTGCATCTCTGATGATGAGCAGAAGTAGTGGGGGAGCATCATAGCCATGTGTTGAGAAGGATTCTTTGGGGTTTGAATAACTCACCTCTGAAAACATGGGTGTTTTACTCATCACCCTTAAACAAGCTCTAATCAAGGACCTTTTGAACAGGATGGACTTCTTAGCCTGTTGAAATTTCTTAACTGAGCCCCACCTGCAAGGTCATGCACCATTTATTTGGATATGAGATTACCATATTGTGCACACGTGGTTGTGATGCATGTGCCACATGTACCCTCCTCAAATGGGTAGATATGATGGGTATATTAAGTTTTGTATATTTATACCCCAGTGTCACTTCGATGGCATGCACTGCTCCCTCTCTCACTCAATAATAATATAAAACAATGGACTGAATACGACTGGCACTAAGAGGGCAAGTGTGGATTCTTGGAGACTTGGTGATTGCACAACCTTACAAATGCTATCTCTGAATGAGTGACGTCAAAATTAATTAATAACCACAACTGCATCAAAGAGAGTGGAACTGTGAACAGTGAAGGTGTGGCACATGACAGGCAGGGAACATCTGACCGAGTTCTGACAGGTCGTCATCAAGATACTGACCAGGACTGAAATTACAGTCAAAAGTGCAAAGGGAAAATAATTGTTCAATATGTAGGAAAGGAGTTGGAAGTAATTCCATTTGCTGCACCCAGTGTAGATTATGGACATGTAAGAGATGCAGTGGAATCACAGGTAGATTAACAGATAAAGTCGTCTTTATATGTGGCAGATGTGCAGGAACTATAAGCACTCAGAGCACACAGGGCTTAGATTCTTTCAAATATCCAGGAGGTTCTCTTGAGGTTGTAGGCAGTTTCTGTTTCCCAAGTGACCAAATTAGCCATGGTGGAGGATGCTCTGGAAGTATTATTTCTAGAATAAGAATTGGGTGGAGGAAGTTCAGAGAGCCATTACCTCTGTTGGCAACAAAAGGATTCTTTCTCCCAGAGTGAAAGGTAGACTATATGATGCCTGTGTGTGAACAGCTATATGCCATGGTAGTGAGACATGGGCACTGAATGCATAAGACATGCGTAGACTGGAGAGAAATGAAGGCAATATGCTCCATTGGATGTGTATGTACGACATAGTGCAAAGTGCATTGAGAGAAAAGTTGGGCATAAGAGGAATCAGAGCAAGCAAGAGAGAAGACCATATTGGTTTGGACATGTGTATGAATGAAGACAGCTACACAAAGAAGTGCTGATCACTGAAAATGGATGGTACCCATGGAAGAAGAAGACCCAGGAAGACATGGGATGAAGTGGTAAGGACTGATCTCAGGATGTTGGACCTCATGGAGGAAATGACCATGGACCGAGATGTTTGGTGATATGAAGTTCTTGAGAAGACCCATCCATGTCAGTGGATGGGTCTTCTCACACATTCTCACACATTCTCACACATTCTACCACAATGAACCAAATTACATCCCTACATCCCTTCTCTTCCTCACATTTCTGCAAGAGTACATTCATGTACTTTGATTACCTCCCACTCCCCAATCTCGTCCTCTTGGCCTGGTGCCACTTGCTCTCTGCTTGCTCCCGACCTGTGCGTTCTATCCACATGTCTTGTCTCACTCTATTATTGCCATCTGCTGCCCCCGACCTGGGTGTTCCACCCACACATAACAAGATAACTTTTCCCTCACCTGACCCCAACAAACCAATTTACATCTCTTCTCGTTCTCACATTTCTTCCTTCATTCACTATGCCTAGCTCTCACTCCCTAATCCTGTCCCCACACCCCTGTTCATCTGTATCATTGCTATCCAGTAGCCCCCCCCCAACTCTATACATCCCCAGGCCTTTCACCACTTACTTGCACTCTTTAATTGCACTCCCTTCACAATATCCTGTCACTTATATTATGGCATTTGGACCTCAAGGGTATGCCGCCATCCATATCTCTTTCTTCCTTTACTCATCCATCTCATTTATACTCTGATCCCTGTCCCTTGTAAGCATGCCCAGCACTTTGCCACCCTCTCCATCCTGCTGTCTCCCACTCTCTCTCTTTCCTTCTCCTGCACTTCCCTCAGTTTGAGCAACTGTGTATTTTCTTTGCGGTAGCACACCTGTTTCTCTCTTCATTCCTGAACTCTCTCTCTCTCTCTCCGGCCAGTTAACTTTGTACTTCCTCTTCAGCTACACACCTGTATCTGTCTCCCTATAACCTTTTCATCATCACCTCCTCCCCCCTTAAAAGGTTTTGCCTTGCAAGTACTTGGTGACCCTGTCACAGAAGGTGCCACTTAAAAAGCATCCAGTCCACATTGTAAAGTGGTTGGCATTTGGAAGGGCATCCAGCTGTAAAAACCTGGCCAAAACTGACCTCATAGCCTGTGCTTGTGCCACATAGAAAGCACTAAGTCCACTCTGCTGAGTGGTTGGTGTTAGGAAAGGACATCCAGCTGTAAGAATCCTGCGAAAACAGTCACAGATATCTGGTGCAGGCATCAGCCTGGCTGGCTCTTGTGGTACCATCCTACCCATGCCAGCATGGAACACGGGCGTTAAATGATGATGATGATGATGATGATGATGAAAAGTGCAGGTAAAATGTATCCCAGTAGTTACAGGTGCATTAGGAAATATCTCTAAAGCTAGAGTGAGAGTAGGAGACAAGAAGAACAGGAAGGAGGAGATGGTAGCAGGTGCCAGGCTATATTTGCAAGGAACGGGGGGGGGGGATCAAGGCATGGATGGGAGATGAATTGTGGCAGGTGTTGGCAGGGTATTTGCCAAGGAGTCGCAAGTAGGGAGTAGGAGAATGCAGGGACTGGAAAGAATCTGGGTATATAGAGGGGGAGGGAACAGGGGGAAGCAGCGATGTAGTGAGGACTGGGTTGGGGAGTGGGGGTGGGGAATGTTGCGACTGGTGAGAATCTGGGTATGTAGCAGGGGAGGGGGGACGGGGGAGATGCACTGATACAGTGAGCAGGGCTGCAAAGGCAGGATTGGGGAGTGGGAGATAATCACAGTGTATGAAGAGGAAATGTGAGGAAGAGAAGCATTTTGGGAAGGGAAGTGGGGCGGGGGTGTAGTTTTCTTCTGGGAAACAACACTTCTGGTAAATGAAGTATGTAAACTGTATATATTCTTTTTTTTTCCTACTCTAGGCAACAGGCCTGATATTTTGGGGGAGGGGGCCAGTCGATAAGATCGGCCCCAGTATGCAACTGGTACTTACTTTATCGACTTTGAAAGGATGAAAGTCAAAGTCGACCTTGGCTGCATTTGAACTCAAAACGTTAAGACAGATGAAATACCACTAAGTATTTCGTCCAGCATGCTAACGTTTCTGCCAGCTCACCACACCTTATAAGGTGTTTATATATAAATTGCATTAAGTAATCATCATATTCCGATTCCTTTCTCCTTTCAATGAGTAGCAGACACAACACAGACTGCGCTTTCAGGTTTTTTTGGATAAAGTTTCCAGAAATAACCCAAAAGGCTTACCATTAATTCCATGAAATATTCACAGGTCTCATTAGTTTTATAATAACACATAAAGATATTAAAATAACAGTGATGCATCTCTGATTACGCTTCATGTTTAAACCACTTTCTCATACCAAATGGTCACACAGCCATGAATAGTTTTCCTATATTTCAGTTTAATAATGTAAAAGCGTCCTAAATATATAAATAAAATATTAAAACTGCTGAGATTTGTAACATCTGTTAGAGTTACTAAAATGTGTCTTTCTGAGTATATTTTGTCAGTATTTAGTGTCAAGAAGTTATTAATGTGATGTAATTAATGAAACGATATTTCTGTGTTAGCTGGGCATAATCTCTTACTTAATAAAAGTTGGGAAAATGTTGGAAAGCAGATCTGGCAAGTTCACCTTCTCCTGTGAATACAGCTTTTCACCAGGCTTGGTTTGAATCAATAATTCACTGAATGGTGGTTGTCAATGAAATATTTAATGGCCTGCATTTCACTGGAAAAGAATAGTGATGGTGGTGGTGGTGGTGGTGGTGGTGGTGGTGGTGATGGTAGTAGCATTGGTGGTGATATAAAAAAAAAAAAGTAGACCCCATTTGGTCATGGAGGGTCATGGGATTGCACCTTGAAAGTTGCCCTCTGAGGCACAAATCTGAGCAAAGCAGTGTATCAGAGGGAATAGAGATGTGGTAGGTGTGTGCGAATGGCTAATGGTATGCTTGCACTTGGTGACCCACAGAAGAAAGATGAGTAGAGATGCCATTATGAAAGTTTATTAAATGTGGAGAATGATTGGGAGAAGGAGAGTCTTTCAAATATCGAACCAGCCATCAGAGTTGATAGAAGTATAAAAGATGAAGCAGTTAAGGATATGAAGACAGAGAAAGCCCCCTGACCTTTGGGTATTACTGCCAAGATGATTAAAATATCAGGCTGTGTGGGATTCTCACCAGTCACTCACATAGTCAATCAGGTTATTCAAGAAGGCATCATCCCCCAAAGACTAGTATAGTATCATTATAGTTAACTGCCATAAGAATAAAGGTGATGCTTTAGAAAGAAACAACTACAGAGGTATCAAGCCGCTGGAGCGGGACATGGAAATTACAGAAAGAGTTTTATTTCATTCTGTCCCTGATTAGGGATACAATTAAGCTACATGAGATGCAGTTTTGTTTTGTTCCCAGAAGTACCACAGATGCCATCTTCCTAGTGAGACAGTTGCAAAAAATGTATTTGGTCAAAAGTAAGCCATTGTACTTAGCCTTCGTCGACCTGGAGAAAGCTTTCGACAAGGTTCCCTGCTCTCTTATTTGGTGGTCTCTAAGGAAGCTAGGAGTAGAGGAGTGGCTTGTTAGAGCTTTTCAAGCCATGTACAGCGAGGCTGTCAGGAAGGTGAGAGTTGTTGGCCTTGAATACAGTGATGAATTTAATGTACAAGTTGGAGTACCCCAGGGATCAGTTCTTAGTTCACTCATAGTCCTCCAGGCCATAACAGAGCAATTCAAAACTGGATGCCCATGGAAATTACGAAATGCTGATGATCTTGCTCTTATTGCAGAATCTGAAGCAGAATTGTAGAAAAAGTTTTGGGTCTAGAAGCAAAACCTAGAATCAAAGGGCCTTAAAGTTAACTCAGCAAAGACTAAAGTTGTTGCTAGCAAGAAAGCAGACAAGACTCTCCTTCCATCAGGTAAATGGAAAATGATAATGGTGGTGGTGGTGGTGGTGGTGGTGGTGGTAAGTCAAGGATGCATAAGAGATGCAGTAGAATTGGAGGTAGATTAACAGATAAGGTCGCTTCCATGTGTGGCAGATGCACAGGAACAATAAGCACGAAGGGCACGAGGGACTTAAACTCTCTCAAATGCCCAGGAGGCTCTCTTGGTGTAGTAAATAGTTTCTGCTATTTAGGTGACCAGATTAGTAAAGGGGGTGGGGGTGGATGCTCTGAAAGTATTGTTTCTAGAATAAGAATAGGATGGAGGAAGTTCAGAGAGCTACTACTTCTGTTGGCCACAAGAGGGCTCTCTCTCGCAGAGTGAAAGGTAGATTGTATGATGCCTGTGTAAGAACGGCTGTATTACATGATAGTGGGACATGGGCTCTGACTGCAGAGGCCATGCATAGACTGGAGAGGAATGAACATAGTATGCTCCGTTGGATTTGCAATATCAGGGCACATGTAGGACAAAGCACAACTGTATTGAGAGAAAAGTGAGGCATATGAGGGGTTAAATGTGGCATGCAGGAGAGGAGAATCTATTGGTGGTGATGATGATGCTCTAATTTTAAAGTAATTTTCAGAACTATTTTTATGAAAAATGGCAATGCAATCTGAACCTTTTCCTCCTCTTTCTGCCACCCTACCCACCCCCACCAACCACTTCTATTAAAGATCTTCATGAAATGCTCCTCTTGCAACTCCCATTAGTAGCCCTCTCTGTCTGTATGTGTAGCTATGCTGTATGGAGTCTGTTCCTTTTTGTCATCACATGCATATGTGTGTATATATATATATATACATATATATATATATATATATATATAGAGAGAGAGAGAGAGAGAGAGAGGTGCATGTTTGGATTTAAAGTATATGTATATGCATAAGTCATCCAACCCATGCCAGCAAGGAAAAAAAAGTAAGTTAAATGATGATTATAATAAACTCCCCCCCCTTCCCAACACCTGCTGTAGGCTCCTCCCCTCCACTCTTTCTTGTGCCTATCTGAACACTCTCCATGCCCTTTTATCCCCATTTCTAAACACATCCCCCTCACACTCTCATAGAACATACCCCCTCTGTACTGCTTATATACTCTCTCCCTGCCATGTTCCCTGTGGATAGGTCCCAGTACATCTCTAACACCATCTATTTCCCTCTCCCTCTCACTCACTCTCTCACTCACTCTGACTGTCTCTCTGTCTTTCTAACTCTCTCCCATCTTCCTTCCCTTTCCTTGTCCCACTAGGGTGGCCGAGTATCTCCTCTGTCATAAGACAACCATCCCTGTCCCTCTCTCATATTCTAACCCCTCACTTGACACACAGCCACTTCCCTTGATTCTCATTCAATCTCTCAACAAACTAGTCTCCGTCTTCCAAGTTATTTGCTGTCCCAGCTGGAGCTGGTGCCATGCAAAAGGCACCTGTGCTAGTGCCATGTAAAGATCCCCTGTGCCAGTGCCATGTAAAATTACCTTTGCTGATATCACATAAAAAGTACTCAATACACTCTGTAGAGTGGTAGGTGTTTGGAAGAGCATCCAGCTTTAGAAACCATACCAGAACAGACAACTGGAGCCTGGTGCAGCTTCTCAGCTTGCTAGCTCCTGCCAAACCGTCCAACCCATGCCAGCATGGACAACAGACATCAAATGAGGATGATGATGATGATGATGACGATGTTATTCTATATATCAGTAGAATGTATTGTTATGTAGAATAGTATTGTTTTAACATGTAAGATAGAATGTGAAATATAAACATTGTGCTAGAGAAGACTGATATATATATATATATATATATATATATATATATATATATATATATATATATATGTATGTGTATGTGTATGTATGGATGGATGCATACATGCATGTATGTGCGTATGTATGCATGTATGTAAAATAGAATTGAATATTAAAATATTCTTCTGTATAAAAAGTATTAAAATCTAATAATATAACAGAAAATATGGAGAAGTGTTTTGATGACAGAGCAGAAGAAATCAGTTGGAGACAAAATAAAATATCGAACTGTTTCTAAAGAGAAGACATTTGAAGTATTTGGGAAAGAACGAAGAGATGGGTTTATGTTTTTATATTGATTAAAAGAGCAACGTTTCTGGTCGTCACTAAATTAACTTATTTCCAATCGATGGTCGATCAGTTTCCAGCAGAAGTATCCAGATGGCGCTCAAGCATACACTTCTGTTTCGCTGGACTTACGTTTCACTTGGTAAAATAGATGATAAGGAACATTTTATTAAAATCTCTTCTCTGATAAAGATTGTTGTACATATTTCTAAATGTTCATTTGTAATAATTATCTGGGAAGAAAGTAAATCTATTTCATTCAAAAATAACTAATGAAAACGAAGTGTGTAATATGCGTGGGAAAATATACTGACGATATTTCATGGTTATTTTCTTCACTTTTCAAATTTTCTGAGAAGATAATTTATTGTCAGAAATTAATGACTCGTGAAAATATATTATCAATTATATTTTGTGGTATTATTGGATAAAAATAAACAAGTTAAAAACAACACACAACCTGTTGGAAAGTGAAACATTTTGAACTAACAATAGATACATTTTGTTGGGGTTTTTTTTGTTGTTGTTGATTCTATTGTTGTAGTCTGTAAGTGGTGATCAGTTGTCAGCTGTCACAGTTCTTTATGTAGAACATCATTTCACCAGTCGAAAGAGATTTCCAAAGTATACAGCTCAACCAGAAGATGTTTCCAGTACAATGCTTTGTGATCTCAATACACTTGGCTCAATAACTTACGAAGAATCATATTTTCTCTTCATTAGATAAACTCTTTCATTACCACCTTTTTGAAGAACACAATCAAAAATAAGATTAAACTGATTCAAAAATATTCCACATTATTGTAAGAACTTTTCTGGCAAAGATCTCTGTGTCTCAAAACATTGGTTTTAAAGAGATGTGCTAAACACCTGCCTCATCTATATAAGATGAGTAAATAGACAGAGATCTGAAGGTAATGCAGGATGGAGGATAATAAATGAAAGGATAACGAAATGAAAAACTGGCCAAGAATCATTTTAATAAAACTTATATTTTCTGTTTCTTTCAGGTTTTGTTGTGTCGACATTTGGCAGACTCTCCTCTTCCCATTCATTCTCCATATTCAGCAGACTTTCATAATGGCTTCTCCAAGCTTCTTCCTTTGCAGAATCATTAAAGGGAAGTCTACTATCATCCATGCAGACACATTTCTCTCCTATGACATCACAACTTTCTCTCGCACAGTCTAGCAATCCGAAACACTTCAAGTCTTTGGTCTTTACTGAACATAGGCAAACTTCTTTCCTACTTCTCCCCTGGCTTCATATACCTGTTTTTTAGCTTCCCTTTTGGCTATCTGATACCGTTCTCAGCTACCCCCACTTTTCCAGGCATTCCAAGCCTGTTTCTTTGCTCGACATAACATGGTGATTGCAATCTCCTTGTGCTTCCTCAATGGCATTTCTGACTCTCCATCCCTGACCTCTCAGATGACTATTCAGTTCCATGGCAGACCTGCAGGCTTTGGAGCAGAGGTGACAGATGAAAGTTGTAATGTACCATGAACTTGCAACTGGTTATGTCTGCATATGTCACCATTCTTCCATTGCCATAGGAACTTTCAATAAACGGAATGACAAATGAGGGCACCAGAAAGAGACATCTGTACATCACTGGATTACAGTGAATTTGCTGCAAAAAATATCTTATGGCCAGATGCCCCACCTCTCACAAATCCTACAGGTTTCCAAGCAAAGTAATATTTCCCAGTATATGTATGTATGTATGTATGTATGTATGTATGTATGTATGTATGTATGTATGTATGTATGTAATGTATGCATGTATGTGTGTATGTATGTACTGTCTAAATCCATTCTTAATTTTATGCTTTTGCTGAATTTTGAAACAATTTTGGCTAAGTTTACCAATTGGGGAATTTTCTGTTGTAAATATTTTAAAGTTTGTCTGCGAAGAGAAAGTAGTTTATACTTTGTCCGTATCACCCATACAATATATGTCTGTGGCACTTATAGTTTGTCAATGGCACATATTTTTTGTCAGTTTCCCTGGAAGATTCCATTTCTATGTAAAGACTTTGAGGTTGTTTTTTTTTATCATTTCTTTGTCTTTTAATGTTATTGCTGTTTTGTCCTGGTATTGCTGATGTAGTTTCTTTAGAATTTACAGTCTCCAGTATTTAGCAGTGTGGAATGCTATCAAATACCTTTTTGTAGTTAATCCAAGCTAGGCTTCAGTTTTGTTTTTATTTATTGCTTTCTATAATTCTTTGGTTCACTAAGAGTTAACCCTTTGCAGCCGTACATTCAATCATGCTTCATTTCTGTTCTTCTGACAAATATATTATTGTTTATCCCAGTAAATAAGAGTTGGAGGTTTTGGAGTTTATTTGTCCAATAATTATGTGGGCTCCTTTGGTATTTTAGTTTGAGGGAATCAATATTATTTTCCTCTCCAATCGTGAAACAGGTGTTGCTTCTTGTTTAGTTTCCAGCACATTAACATATTTCACTATAATCTCTCTCTCAAACCATAAGCTACCAGTATTAGCTTTCGATAGACATTTCTGGAAGAAGAAAAAAAAGAGATAGAAATTAGTGTAACCTCATCTTGCATCATTGGTTTGTTGCGTTAAGCTTGAATGGGGAAGAAACAACAGCATCAACTAATACTAGAACATGAAGTCTATCGTTTTTTGACATTCTCCTCCTTCTTCATCTTCAGTGACAATGTTATTTCAAACATATCACCTTTCGATTTTCTTTCATCAAACTAAACAGTCACAATGTATGTCTTAAGTTCAACTGCTTCATTGTACCATGTCTTACCTTATTCCTAATTCTCTTAAAATATACATCAAGCAGTTCCATTTCTGTTCGCCAAGTCACAAAAATAATGTTTACCTTCAGTAAAAAGAAGAGAGTTACCATAAAACAACTCTTTTAGTTGAAAAATATGAAAAAACAAAACCACATTCTCCCAACTCAAAATCTGAAAAAAAAATCCTTTAGTGCTGTGCAAAAAATTTCTTATAGAAGCTTCTGGATTTTTTAAAAATAATCTTTTCCAACTCCTACATTTACATTTTTGAATAATGTGCATTCTTTTATATTGATTCTCTGACAATAGTTTTGGTTTTACAAGTTGTTCAATTATTATTTACAATATTGTTTCTTATATATATATATATATATATATATATATATCCATTCTTGTTAATAACATAACTACTACATTGCTCCTTTGAGTATTTTCAATTTTTTATTGTTTTCTGGGGTAGGGTATGGTTGGAAGGGGGGTTCTTTTGGCTTGAGATTTTGATTTTATTTCTTTCTTATTTCACTTTTTTGAAGTTTTATTTCCCAGAGTTGTTTTGATCCAAAGAAAAATGATTGTAAAGAAAATTTCTAAATATTCTGCAGATATTTGGAAACCTTATGAAATAAATGTTGCTGGAATAACTGGATACAAATTGATCTCCAGATTATTGCATGAAAGATGAATAAAGAAAGGAAGCATGGACGGAATGGTATGGTGGTGGTGGTGGTGGTGGTGGTGGTGGATTAAGCATTCCAAGTATTTTGTTCATTGTTAGGCAATATTTTACCTGAGGGGTAGATTATAGATTTGTTAGGTTGTTCTATCAAGAATTAAGTGAACCAAGGAAAAAATAATCTGTCCTTACCTTAACCACAGGAAAAAGAAGCAGTAAATAATGAAAAGGGTAGAAGAAAGAAGCAGAAGGAAGGTCTGCTCCATGGGCCGATCGTTTTAGGATTCTCTCCTGTTTGTCGTTTTTCCCTTCTGGTTCCTTCCTGACATTGGCTTCCAGTGAGAAAAGGAAGGACCCCTACACACAGCTTCTCACCTCCATTGCCCACCTCAGCCCTCACCACGACTCATCACATCAACAATTGCATGTATTGTATATCCACACACCAAGTTATATCTTGTTACTACACACATATACAGGCATACATACATATAAACATACATGCACTTATATACACACACACACACACACACACATATCATCGTCGTCATCATCATCATCATTGTCATCATTTGAAATCTGTTTTCCATGCTGGCATGGATTGGATGGCTTGACAGGAGCTGACAAGTCAGAGAACTATTACCGAGCTCTGTTATCAGCTTTGGTATGGTTTCTATTTCTGGATGCGCTTCCTATCAGCAACCAGAGTGTGTTGAATGCTTCTTACACGATACTGGCACCAGTGAGGTCACCCCGTAACTTGCAAGACAAAGTCCCCCCCCCCGTAACTGAGAGGGGAAGTGATATTGAGGGAGGTGACTTTGTGCCAGGTGATGAGAGGTTAAAGTATAAATAGAGGGACAGAAAACAGGTGACCTGCAGAAGAGGGAATACTTGGCAGAGGGAATACCAAAGTCAGACAGTTAAGATGATGGTGAAGATGTGGCACAGGGCAAAAAAGTGAACCTAAGTGGAAGGATAGAAAGGATTGGATAGGGGGAGTGGATAGGGAGTAGAAAAGAAGAGTGGTGGAAGGGGGGGGACAGTGAGTGGGGAACATACATATATAGGGGAGTGGCAGAAAGAGGAGAGGGGAGAGAGAGATGGAAAAGTGGTGCTGGGCTGCAGGGAGTGTGAGACTCCATTATCCAGAAGTAATGCAGTACGATCATACTTTTTTATTACTTTTTAATACTTTATAATTGCCTTCAGATAAATCTAAATATATATATATATATACATATATATATATATATATATATATATATATATATATATATATATATATATATATATATATATATATGTATATATATATGTATACATATATATATATATGTGTGTGTGTGTGTGTATATCATCATCATCATCATCATCATCATCGTTTAACGTCTGCTTTCCATGCTAGCATGGGTTGGACGATTTGACTGAGGACTGGTGCAACCGGATGGCAACACCAGGCTCCAATCTAATTTGGCAGAGTTTCTACAGCTGGATGCCCTTCCTAACGCCAACCACTCAGAGAGTGTAGTGGGTGCTTTTACGTGTCACCCGCACGAAAACGGCCACGCTCGAAATGGTGTCTTTTATGTGCCACCCGCACAAGAGCCAGTCCAGGGGCACTGGCAACGATCTCGCTCGAAAACCCTACAAGGCCAGTCAGGCGGTACTGGCAACGGTCACGCTCAGGATGGTACATCTTATGTGCCACCCACACAAGAGCCAGTCCAGGGGCACTGGCAACGATCTCACTTGGCTTGCCGGGTCTTCTCACGCACAGCACATTTTCAAAGGTATATATATGTGTGTGTGTTTGTATATATACAAATCCACACACATGCACGCACACACACGCACACACATATGGAGCCAATGCGAAAAATAATGAACCTATCACTTACCATGTAAAATGAAGCAGAATTTCTGCCAAAAGTTGCAAAAGTTCCATGAGAAAGAAAAGTTTTGATGTTCTTAAATTTTTTTTTTCCTTACAGAAGAACATAAATGTAATTGAACGACCAGTTTTTTGTATTCATTTAGGATGAAATCTAACTTTGAGAATAAAGTCAGATCGAAACCTATATTTTTTTACTTCATTTCACACTGAAAAAATATTTTACACTGAAAAAATATTTCTCTAGCAAATATTAAACAATTTTGAATAAGGGAAAAAAAAACCCAATTTTCTTTTAGAATGAAATAAATATATTTTAAGAATTCTATTGAGATGTGATACTTTTAGTCTATATTTGTGGGGTGGGGGTGTGCGGCTGGGCTTCTGAATTCAAGATTGTCTGTTATTGGAACTATTCATCAAAGTGTCACTGTGCTTTGTACAAACCAATAATTTTTTTCACTGACAAAAGCCATGGAAACTGGACATGCTTGCTCAATAAAGTAGGTGTTTTAATTCCAGTCGGCATCAATAGACAGCAATAAATTGAAGGATACAGGGGCTAAATGTGACATTTATTATTCAGAGCACACCTCAGCTTCTCCATCGATATTACCAAAACAATAAATAAAGGAACCAAACTGTGACACCTTATTCTAGAATGTTTCAAGCTTTCACAAGAATATCTAGAAAAATGTCTTGAATTTTATTTCTTTTTCTTCCACAAATTGGTTTGATTTTG